>NW_027202790.1:0-155872 GCF_024711535.1 Dipodomys merriami | reverse complement strand
CAATAAACCATCTAGAAAAAGTGACAGTGCTGTGGCTCAAGTGGTAGAGCACTAGCCTTGAGCACAGAGAGGCCTAGGGACCGTGCCCAGGCCCTGAGTTCAAGCCCCCAGGACGGACAAAAAAAAAAAACCCTAATAAAATAAAATAAAAGAATAAAAGCAGAGCTGCTGGATGATCTTCTGCTCTCTTGTCATCCAGATTGTGCTTAATTGTTTTGCCAGGCTGAGAAAAAAAAAAATGGGGTACTGTGTTTGTCAGTGAGCAGGCAGGGGTAGCAGAGAAACTAGAAGTTTGGGGGGTTCTGATTGGCAAGTTCAGCAGCAACAGCCAGTAGAGAGGAAATCCTGGGGTCTGGCATGCGCAGCAGGTGGCTGGGGGGAGGGGGAAAGGTAGGGGAGGGATGGGTACCAGCCTGGCTTGTTCTGGGCCTGGGAAAGGTGCTGGGCCTTTCTGCTCTGACTTCACAGCCCCTGGCTTTCTAGAAGCTTGCAGGCGAGAAGAGTCCAATGTGGTTTTTCAGACCCTAAGCCTCCTGTTACAAAGTTCAGGAGAAAGCTGCAGGAGCCGTGCTTTTCTTCTGAGTCCCCTCCACCCAGATGGCGGGCCCTGTTCTGTAGGGTCAGATCGATTTTCCACCTTCTGTTATTTTTAGCTTCTCCTGCAGCTCAGGGGAAGCTCCTGGCAAAGAAGAAGAGACATAGTTAATCTGGGTGACAGATAGGCTTGCTTGTAGGGGGGCTGTGTGTGTGTGTGTGTGTGTGTGTGTGTGTGTGTGTGTGTGTGTGTGTGTGTGTGTGTGTGTGTGTGTGTGTGTGTTGGTGCTGAGGCTTGAACTCAGGG
The DNA here is from genome assembly GCF_024711535.1 of Dipodomys merriami. NCBI lineage: Eukaryota > Metazoa > Chordata > Mammalia > Rodentia > Heteromyidae > Dipodomys > Dipodomys merriami. The sequence goes on along the minus strand of NW_027202790.1, from coordinate 155,031 downwards.
CCTGGGTGCTGTCCCTTAGCTTTTTAGCTCAAGGCTAAAAAGCCACCCCTCCCCTTCCAGCTTGTTTAATCATTTATTGGAGATAAGAGTCCCACGGACTTTCCTGCCAACACTGGTTTTGAACCTTGATCCTCAGATGTCAGCCTCCTGAGTAGCTGACAGGTATGAGCCAAATTGTGATCATTAACCATGTCTTTATATAAACCAAGCTAGTAAGGACTACTGCTTATAAATTGACTTTTTTTTCCTCCCTCCAGAACTCAGGGCCTGGGTGCTGTCCCTGAGCTGCTTTTGCTCAAGGCTAGCACTCTACCACTTGAGCCATATCCCCACTTCTGGCTTTTTCCTGTGTCTGTGGTACTGAGGAATCGAAGCCAGGGCTTCATGCACGCTAGGCAAGCACTCTACCACTGAACCACACTCCCAACCCTATAAATTAACTCTTGATTCAGCTAGGACCCTTCTTAAGGGCCAGAAGCTGGTGGCCCATGCCTATAATCCCAGCTGAGATCTGAGGATCAGGGTTCAAAGCCAGCCTGGGCGGGAAATTCAGTGAGACTCTTATCTCCAATTAACCACCCTCAAAAAAAAAAAAAAAAAGCCAGAAGTGGCCTGGGCACTGTCCCTGTGCTCTTCAACCCAAGGTGAGCGCTCTACCACTTGAGGCCACAGCACCATTTCTGGTTTTCTAGTGGTTCATTGGAGATAAGAGTCTCATGGACTTTCCTGCCCAAGCTGGCTTTGAACCGTGATCCTCAGATCTCAGCCTCCTGAGCAGCTAGGATGACAGGCGCGAGCCAGCAGCACCCGGCTTTCTACCTTCTTCTTATAGTAATGTTCTACACTGTGTTCCAGCTGGGGAAACTGAGACTCAGAGAAGGAAGCTGAGATTCAAAGCCAGGCCGGTAGCACAGACTTCCCCTATGGCACCTGCTTGTGGAGCTATTAGAAGCTAACAAAGATGCCAACCCCATACCTAACCCTGCTTTGTAGAATACTGCATTGCCCCCAGCCCAGAATTCAGATGGTAGAGGTGAGGAGTGAAGAGGGGGGAGGAAAATGTTTCTCTGAACTGCTCCCCAAAGTCTCCAACCCAGCGGCAAAATTCCCAGATACTCTGCTACTTTTCTGCTGCTGGACACTGGTGGTCTGTCAGCCTAGCTACTCAGGAGGCTGAGATCCGAGGATTGCTGTTTGAGGCCAGCCCACCCAGGAAAGTCTCCATGAGACTCTCATCTCTGATGAACCAGCAGAAAACTGGAAGTAGAGCTGGGGCTCCAAGTGGTCGAGCATTAGCCTTGAGCGAAAGAGCTCAGGGACAGCACCCGGGCCCTGAGTTCAAGTCCTATAACAGACCAAAAAAAATGTGGTAGAGAACCCATCTTGAGGGGGAGAAAGCCAAGCAAAGGCATAAGGTCTTGAGTACCAGCACAGAAGGAAAAAAATAAAACAAAGATCATGCTGAACAAGCTCGAATGGATCCCTTCTATGGTCTCCTATCATCTATATTATATCCTTGAATCCAGCCCTTATAAACCTGAACTGTAATTTACCCTGCTTGCCCAGAGCAAATGTGCTAATAGAGACCCACCTCGCAGCCATCTAAATGCTGCAAGAAATCAATCATGCTAACACATTCTTCAATATGTCCTATCCACACACCACGATAAATACCCCCCGCCTACCCAATCCAGATCCCGTTCTCTGTGAGAAATCCCTCCACTCATCCATTTCTCTAAGATAGGGGCAGTAATTTTCTCAAAGGGGCAGCCATTACCCCCTTCCCCAAATCCCCATCCCCCAGGCCATTTCCAGTCTTCAGTGATAGCACTTTTTTTTTTATGATTTATGGAGGGCCTGACCCTCAGGATCTTACAGGGTCACCTTCTCTGGTTATTACTTGTAATTAGTTAAGATGAGGTCAGAGTGTAGTCAGGCAGGCCTTTAATCCAACCTGACAGGTGTATGGTCAGGAGGGGAGAGCGCCAGACCTACAGATACCCCAGGGGGAGTCTGTGACAACAAGATGGGCTGACACAGTGAGTAATAAGCTAAGGAGTGGTCCTTCAGCTCTTCAGCTCAAGGTGAGCGCTCTACCCCTTGAGCCACAGCGCCACGTCCAGTTTTCTGGTGGTTCATTGGAGAGAAGAGTCTCCCAGACTTTCCTGTCCTGGCTGGCTTAGAACTGTGATCCTCAGATCTCAGCCTCTGAAGTAGCTAGGCGCTAAGATGACAGGTGTGAGCCACTGATGCCAGGCCCAAAAAAAAAAAAAAAATCTGTTTCCGTTGTTCCCAGCTACCTTGTCGGTGGTCTTTGGTTACAGAAGCTGTCCAGACGGAACTAGGCAACTGATTTCAACGGGAGTAGAATTTTGTAATAGATTGTAAGAAGCAAACATTTGCTCTGGTGCTGAAGAGTCCTGATTTCTTTTAGATGGCCTAGTAAAGAAAATAATGGAGACGCTTGAAGAAAAAGGACAGCTCCCTTTTTCTTACCTAGAAATAAATGAATAATAAGGTCTTACTGGTGGCTGGTGGCTCCCGCCTGTCATCCAAGTGACTCAGGAGTCTGGGATCTGAGGATCACTGTTCAGAGACAGGTCACACAGGAAGGTCCATGAGACTCTGATTGCTAATGAACCACCAAAAAGCTGGAAGTGGTGCTCTGGCTCAAGTGGTATAGCACTCACCTTCAGCGAAAAAGCTCAGAGAGAGGGCCCGGGTCCTGAGTTCAAGGCCCAGGACTGGCACCAAAAGTATAATAATAACAACAACCAAAAGTGTAATAATAATAATAATAATGATGATGATGGTGATGATGATGATGATGTTTCTCTGAATGAGAAAGATGAGAGGGCAGAATGATACTGACCAAGTCACGTGACCTGACACGGGCTCAGATCACATGACCTTGCAGAATGAGATCTTATTATCCAGGTTCCTGGAAAGAAAAAAAAAAAGTCTTCTGCAGACTGAAATCTATCCAGAATGAAGAGCCACCGAGGTGGAGAGGTAAGCACCCACGGAGCAGGAATGAGGAAAAGTAAGAGGTGACCTACAAAAATGCTTTTGCTGGCTCCTGTGACCTGAAGCGGGGAGGCTGGAGGTCTAATCGGCGCCATCTTGGCCTCGTGGTAGACAGGGAATTGGGTTTGACTGGCGCCATCTTGTCTTCAGGCTGGAGTTAGCTGCCATGACACCTGGCTTTTCCTGTCTCCTGACTCCTCCAGTCACCATGGGGGCCTACTTGGGCTTCTCCATTGGGGTGGATCTGGTGTGTGGGGATTGTTTTTCTACCTCTTTCTTTCCTGGGCTCAGTTCTCCGACAGTGGTAAGTGTATTCTCAGGGCTGCAGGTCTTTGGGACAAGAATCCAGTTGCTGACTCTCCCACAAAGACTCCCAATTTGAACTCTCAAAATGTGGCTTCTGGGTCTGGTGACAGAAGGGCGCTCGCCTTGACCTGAATTGCTGAGGGACAGCGCCCAGGCCCAGAGTTCAAGTCCCATGATCAACCAAAACAACAACAAAAATTCTGTCCTCTTCTCACCTCCCAGACTCAGGAGACCCCTTGTTCCTGTTCTGCTCCAGTAATAAATCACCCAGAATTCCTCCAGGGACAGAGACGGGGTGCATGGTCAACCAGGCCTCATCTGCAGCCTGGTGCTGCTGTAACTCCTCAGACTTTTCTCACCCCTGTCCCCCAGTCCCCCCTATTGAACTGGAAGCCAAGGTCTGCACCCCTGAAGACATTGAAGATATCCTAAGTGCTGTCTTCCCAAGGCCACCAGGGAAAACGTCTCCTTTCTCTGCTCTTCGCCATGTGTCTGTATTTGGCACTTGGGGGTGAGTGGCTAGACCTAACTTGGAGCTCTTGGACTTTGGGCCTGAGCTCTAAAAACCCAGTTTCAAAAATTTTAAGTTCCTGGGGCTGGGAAGGTGGCTCAGTGGTAGAGCGCTTGCCTTGTATGCTTGAGGCCCTGGGTTCGATTCCCCAGCACCACATAAGCAAAAAGAAAAAAATCAGAAGTGGCGCTGTGGCTCAAGTGGTAGAGCGCTAGCCTTGAGCTGAAGAGCTGAGGGACAGCGCCCAGGCCCAGAGTTCAGGCCCCACGACCGGACCCCCCCCAAAAAAAAAAATTAAGTTCTTTTCCTTCCCTCCTTCCTTCTTTTCTTCCTTTCTTCCTTTTCCTCTTTCTTCCTTCCTTTCTTTTATTTTTCTTTGTGCCAGTACTGGGACTTGAACTCGTGACCTGGGTGCTGTCCCTGAACCTTTTTTATTCAAGGTTTTGTGTGTGTGTGTGTATGAGAGAGAGAGAGAGAGAGAGAGAGAGAGAGAGAGAGAGAGAGAGAGAGAGAGAGAGAGAGAGAGAGAGAGAGAGAGGAGAGGGAGAGGGAGAGGGCAAGGGCTTGAACTCTGGGCCTGGGTGCTGTCCCTGAGCTCTTCAGCTCAAGGCTAGCACTCTACCACTTGAGCCACAGCGCTACTTCCAGTTTTCTGAGTGGTTTATTGGAGATCAGAGTCTCCTGGACTTTCCTGCCCTGGCTGGCTTTGAACTGTGATCCTCAGATCTCAGCCTCCGGAAGGCAGGCAGGCAGGCAAGGAAGGAGGGAGGGAGGAAAAATCTCCAGTGATAGGCTTAGATAAATTGTATCTCAATTCTATGTCACAAGAATTGCAGCCTATTAGAAATAAGTAACTCCAAGTTGAATCCAGGCTGCTGGAATTCAGGAAGGATTCTTCTAGTCAGTCTTTTAGCAAGGCACCCAGGCAAAGGAGGAAAATAGAAGCCAATTAATCCAACACATTCGGTCCCTACCAGCCTCAGGAGGTTTGATACAGGTACTGCGTGCAACTGAATTAGCAAGTGTCTCCTGCAGTCTCTGACTGAGGGGGAGAGGTGAGCCTTGAGCTCAAAAGCTCAGGGACAATGTCTAGACCCAGAGTCCAAGCCCCAGGACAGACAGACAGACAGACAGACAGACAGACACACACACACACACACACACACCAAACACAAACCAAAAACACTGCTTCTGTGAATCACTACTGCAGCCAGCAGAATCAGGAACCTTGCCCAACATTCATTCATTCATTCATTCATTCATTCATTCTGTCTGTCTGTCTGTCTGTCTGTCTCTTATGCTGAGACCTGAACAGCTATTTTGTTCAAGGTTGGCACTTTACTAGTTGAGCCACGGCTCCACTTCTGACTCTTTCATGATTCTTTGGAAATAAAAGTCTCACGGACTTTCCTGCCCAGGCTGGCTTTGAACCACGATCCTCAGATCTCAGCCTCCTGGGTAGCTAGGATGACAGGCGTGAGCCACCAGCACCCAGCCCTAGTTGGGTTCTGAGGTTCCAGGCCCTGCAGAGACCACGAGGGGACAGTCTTGGGGTACTGGCGCAGAAGAAGTCTAGGTGCTTGTTGCTAGTTGAGTAGAATTATGTCCTACGAGGCCCCACCCATTTCTTCTTTGAATTCTCCCAGCTCAGACCTGAGAAGTGACCTTATCTCAGAAGCCACCTTGAGGATGCTTTCCTGCTGCTTCCAGAAGGGCAACTTGTTTACTCTTAATTCTAGAACTTTCCTCTTACTGTTTTCCTCTCTCCACCTAGGATGGCTCATCCTTCTGGTGTAGAGCAAAGGTCACCTCATATCAACTCCTTGTTTGAGCCTTCTGGAGGTTCATCCTTCCTTCCCATCCTGTCCTGATTCTTTTCTTACTTTGTGCCATTTCTGGGGCTTGAACTCAGGGCCTGGGCTTTGTCCCTGAACTCTTTTTGCTCAAGGCTGGCGCTCTACCACTTGAGCCACAGCACCACTTCTGATTTTCTGGTGGTTCATAGGAGATCAGAGTCTCACAGACTTCCCTGTCCAGGCTGGCTTTGAACTGGGATCCTCAGATCTCAGCTTCCTGAGTGGCTAGGATTACAGGCGTGAGCCACAGAAGCCTGGCTCTTGAAAATACTCTTGAAGAGCCCTGAAAACTCATCAACAGGCTCAAATTTAGAGAAAACAGCCTTCCCCCACGCTGGAGCATAGACCGTGGAGGAACAGAGATGTGTTTCTCTTCTTCACTTTGCGTCTTGAGGACTTAGCTCAGCACCCAGCATGTGTCAGACACTCAGTATGTTCTATCTGGATGAGGAGGGGAGAACTGGAATTCTAAACCCAGCCTTTTCTCACCATGTGACTTTCTAGAACCTGCCACCTGCCTCTTTGTGGATGCGAGATTCTCGTTTCCTTAGCAACACTCAGTCTCAGAGCTCGGGGACACAGCTTCTGGTAGGTGGACCTTTCTGGCATTCTCCCAATCACTTGTGTCTTCTCTCTGCAGATGAACACTGAAAAAGAACAAACAACAGGGCTGGGAAGGTGGCTCAGTGGTAGAGTGCTTGCCCAGCATGCATGAAGCCCTGGGTTCGATTCCTCAGTACCACAGACACAGAACAAGCCAGAAGTGGCGCCGTGGCTCAAGTGGTAGAGTGCTAGCCTTGAGCCAAAGAAGCTCAGGGACAGCGCCCAGGCCCTGAGTTCAAGATCTAGAAGTGCCACAAATAAATGAATGCATGCATGAATAAAGAAAGACTAGGAAGCATCTGACATCGATTTGCCTTTCCATGGGTCATCCATCCACCTCAGCCCCTGGGCATCTGGTTGCCTGTGTCTGATCCATTGGCTGCCTTGTCTGTCCCCAAGAAGAGTGATCTTGGCCACCATGAAATATTTAAGCAGTTCTGACAGCCAAGAGCTTGCTTCCCTTAACTGGCTTCTGTGAGCATCCTGGGTTGGTTTTCAGAGCATGAGGCCTGACCAGCTAAGGTCGCTAAAGCCAGAGGCCTAACACCGGGCAGCCAGCCACACACTGGGAATGGACATCAGAAAACAAATTCCACCCTAAGATGGTGTGTGTGTGTGTGTGTGTGTGTGTGTGATGGTCTGTCTGGGCCTTTGAACTCAGGACCTGGGACACGATCCCAGAGCTATTTTTGCTCAAAGGGGAACCACAGCTCCACTTCTGGCTTTTCATTTGGTGGCTGAGTAGAGCTAAGAGTCACACAGACTTTCCCGCTCAGGCTGGCCTTGAACCACGATCCTCCGATCTCAGCCTCCTTAGGAGCTAGCATGACAGGCGTGAGCCACTTGACCCCACCAGCTTGAAGGTACCATTTTGAAAGAAATACAAAGTTGGTAGGTTCCTAAAGCCAACGCTGAGATCTGAGCTCCCGGTGAAAGCCCTGGAAAATTATATAGTCATCAGCCTAAGAAAGAGCTGGGTTCAAATTCAGCCTGGCCACTTTCTAGCTCCTGTGGTGAGCTATTTAATTAGCTGAGACTCACTTCCTGTATCCATACATTAGGTAGATTTTGTCCCCCCCCCCTCCCCAGGAGACTTCAATGTGGCCCACAATTTTGTTCTACCGACTGGGGGTTTCTATCAAGGTGAGCAGTAGGAGAGAGACAGAGACAGAGACAGAGAGACAGAGACAGAGAGACAGACAGAGAGACAGAGACAGAGACAGAGACAGACAGAGAGACAGAGAGACAGAGACAGACAGACAGAGAGAGTGCACACATAAATTGGGGTAAAATTCACTGGGAGCAAATTTAGTTTATCCAGACAATTAGAATATACTGCAGATTTCCAGAATAAAGAATCCTAGAATAACACAGACTATTAGAATCTGCTACTTATTTTTTTTTTAAAGAGCAGAGACTGTAAAACTCATTTGCATAAAAACGAAGTGAAGTCAGGCTGCTTGTAATCCTAGCTACTCAGAAGGCTGAGATCTGAGGATCCAGGTTCAAAGCCAGCCAAGGTCAGGAAAGTCTGTGAGACTTTTATCTCCAATAAACTACTCAGCAAAGCTGGAAATGGTGCTGTGGCTCAAGTGGTAGAGCGCTAGCCTTGAGCACAGAGAGGCTCAGAGATAGCACCTAGGCCTTGAGTTCAAGCCCTAGGACTGTAGAGAGAGAGAGAGAGAGAGAGAGAGAGAGAGAGAGAGAGAGAGAGAGAGAGAGAGAGAGAGAGAGAGAGAGAGAGAGAGAGAGAGAGAGAGAGAGAGGAGAGGTAGAAAGCCAGATACTGCTATCTCTTAGGTACTCAAGAGAGTGAGATCTGAAGATCCAAGTTCAAAGCCAACAGAGGCAGATAAATCCAACAGACTCATCTCCAATAAACCAGCCCAAAATCTGGAAGTGGAGGCGTGACTCAAATGGCGGAGCTGCCAATCTTGAGGAAAAAAAATGCCAAGGGGGGGTGTAAGGCTCTGAGTTCAAATCCTAGTACTGCCACAAAAAATAACAAATCAATAAAAGAAAGGAGTCAGACTAGGAGCAGTCAGTACTTATGGAGTGCTTACGGCAAACTGGGTACTATGTTTAAGTACTGCGGCCACAAGTCTTTCTCTAAGATAAAAACCCAGGTCTAGTCAGGTGCCGGTGGCTCACGCCTGTCATCCTAGCTACTCAGGAGGCTGAGATCTGAGGATTGTGGTTCAAAGCCAGCCTGGGCAGGAAAGCCTGGGAGACTCTGATCTCTAATAACTACTGAGAAAAAGCCAGGCAGTACCCAAGCCCTGAATTCAAGCACCAGGACTGGCATAAAAGGCAAGCCAAGAGTAAAGATGTTCTCACAGCTGGAAGTTCATGCTCATAAATCTCACAGTCCCTTCCCTATTGCCACCAGCTGACATGGGGGCAAAACACCTTTATGTATTTTTCTTATCTCTTTCTTTTTAAATCCTTTTTTCCTAGTGGATGATGACAAAGTGTTAGAACTTCAAAGCCTCTTGTCCTTGTGGTTTGGTGGCTGGGAGGAGAAGATTCCAGAAGGCCAAAGTGCAAAGAAGCCATTCAATTCCACCCATTGGACACGAGAGATGCTCAAATGGCGGAAAAAAAGCACCCGAGATCTCGCTGAGCTCCCTGGCGGCCGTGTGAAAAGGGCAAGTGGGTGAAGTGGAGTGAGTTCTCCTTTGCTGATATGCTGAGTGTTGTTGCTTTGATTCCTACAAAGTGAGGCACCCTAGACTCAGGCTCTCAGCCACCCTGGTTTTGGCTTCCACGAAATAAACCTGAGGTCTGTCTGTGAGATTTGGTGATCCCAGCCATTTTCTTCCCTCTCCCACACCTTGACTATAGCAAGTGAAGAACACAGGAGGCTCAGAGAGGTCAGGTGAGCAACTCAAGTTCACACAGCCGAGCAGCAGTACAACGCTTAAACAGAACTACCACAAGGCACTCACAGGCACACAAAACGTTGTCAGCAGAATTAGACAACTGAGCCCCAGTTTTCACCCCCTTTCCATCTAGTTCACAAATCTCTCTATGCACCTGCCAGGTAGAGGGAGAGATGGCTGTGAGCCCCAAGTTCTGTGTCCTCCAGTAGGAGCCCCAGATGAAAAAGAAGAAAAAGTGGCAGGCCGGGAAAAATCATTCTTCTTGGATGAATCTCAGGATGGAATGTGTATGTGTGTGTGTGTGTGTGTGTGTGTGTGTGTGTGTGTGTGTGTGTGTACTGGGGTTTAAACTTAAAGCCTGAGTGTCTGTCCTTTCGTTTTGTTTTTTTCATTCAACACTGGTGCTCTACCACATGAGCCACAGCTCCACTCCTGCTTTTGTGCTGGATTACTGGAGGGAAGAATCTCATGGACTTTTCCCATCCAGGCTGGCCTTGAATCATGATCCTCAGACCTGAGCCTCCCTGGAAGGCCTGGAGTCCCAGCTTTGGCTGGTCATCAGGAAGGACTCCGGGGGGGTGGGGGGCAGGTGACATTATCTGACACCCTGAGTGAGAAACAGGAGCCAGAAGAGCTGGAGAAAACCAAGATGAAAAGATCAGCCTGGAGCCTGGGGGTGAGGGGTGGAAATCCAAACACCCAGAGAGCCCAGGCCTGTGGGCAGACAGAGGGGGGTCCCAGGCTGGACACTTCTCCTAGGAGGACCCCAAGAGGACGGGCTGGAAGTTCTGGAAAAATGGAGGTGGACAGAAACCAAACCTAAACCATGATGTCTGCTTTACAGAGAGTTCTCAGCTGCCTCAGGCCTGCGGGTGTGCGCATGCGTGAAGACTGAGGGCAGGCGTAGCTGCGCATGCGCGGATTGGGGGGAGAGCCTGTGAGCATGCGTGTGCGCATGCGCAGAGATTTTTTTGGGGGGTAGGGTCTGGTGCAGGTAGATTTCCCAGGCCATGGCAGATGGGGAAATGAGGGAGATCTGGGGAGCAAGAGGCACAAACAGATCCAGGAGGAGGAAGAGGATCATCAGAGTGACTGAAGTCACTGGCTGGAGCAGCACAGCAGGTGAAGGATTAAAGACTGTTAGGGTGACCCTGGGCAGAGCCATGCTGGGGGGTGCCAGACCCCCTCCACCCACCGGGCAGGCAGCACCAAGAACCCCCAGATAAGGATCCCTCCCCTGCCCCAGCCCCCAAGTCTTCCCAGAATGTCAGCCAGCCAGGCCCTGCCACAGCCCCAGCTGGGCTGTGCAGATTAGGTTCCTGGAAGACTGTTCCAGTCTTGATAAGGGCGTCCTGTGACATCATGGGAGGGAGGCGGCCCCAGGAGCTGATCCCCCTCCCCACCCCCACTTCTTCAGGCCCAGCAGGCAAAACCACGCAGGACTTGGCTCTGTTTGCCCTCCAGTGATCTTGGACTCAGGGCTCTTGGCTCCCACTTGGCTACTCTGGAGGCTGAGGGAGGATCGTGGTTCCAAGGGAACCCTGGTGGGGAAGTGTATGAGATTCCTCTCCCCCAATGAATCACCACAAAAGCTGGAGATGGAGATGTGGCTCGGGTGGTAGAGTGCCAGCCTTGAGTAAAAAGCCAAGGGATGGCCACCCAGGCCCTGAGTTCAAGCACCAGGACTGGCCCAAGAAAGGAAGACCTAAGAGAGAAAGAGAAAAAGAGAAGGAAGGAAGGAAGGAAGGAAAGAGGGGAGGGAGGGAGGCAGGAAGGAAGGATCAGATTTGACCTGCCCTTGAATAGCTCTGAAATGAACAAGAACAGACAGACAGGTGAAAGTGTCCTGAAGACTGACAGGAAGAGGGATTGTCATGGAACTGTCTAGAGCTTTCCAGAACAGCCTAGAAACCCATCCCCATCTCGGTGTCTGTCTCTCTGAGGAGTCGGGAGGATGTTTTTCTAGGCCAGATCAAAATCTGCCCTGAATCCTTACTAAAGTAGGGCAAGGAGGTGACAAGAAGGAATTAAAGCAATACTACATGCGATTGGGGCCGGTGGCTGAGATCAGTAGAAAGTCCCCTAGAGCTGGCCCTATCTGTGGGCATGAAGCAGATTTGTAGGTCCTATTTCTGGCAGTGTGAGTTAGGGACACGTGCCCATAATCACCAAAGCCACTGAGCCATCATCTCCAAAACCCAATGCAGGTGCTGGGAAGGTGGCTCAGTGGTAGAGCGCTTGCCTCACATGCATGAAGCCCTGGGTTCGATTCCTCAGCACCACATACACAGGAAAAGCCAGAAGTGGTGCTGTGGCTCAAGTGGTAGAGCATTAGCCTTAAGCACAAAAAGCTCAGGGACAGTGCCCAGGCCCTGAGTCCAAGTCCCAGGACTGGCAAAAACAAAACAAAAACAAACAGTAAAAAACCCCAAAACAACAACAACAAAAACCAACGCAATTAACCACGGCCCCAATCTTCAGAGCTGATATGAAAATTGAAAGAACAGGAAACAAATTCATGGCATGGAGAATTTATTGGTAAGAATTAGCTTTGAACCTGAGTTCTCTGTTGATAAGTTGATGGATATTTGAGGATTTTTTTTTTTTGGGTCCAGTCATGGGCCTGAACTCTGGGCCTGGGCGCTGTCCCTCAGCTCTTCAGCTCAAGGCTAGCGCTCTACCACTTGAGCCACAGCACCACTTCTGGTTTTTTTCTTTTTGCTTATGTGGTACTGAGGAATAGAACCCAGGGCCTCAGGCATGCAAGGCAAGCGCTCTACCGCAGAGCCACCTTCCCAGCCCCCCCTTTTTTTTTTTTTTTTTTTGTCGGTCTTGGGGCTTGAACTCTGGGCCTGGCACTGTCCTTCAGCTCTTTTGCTCAAGGCGAGCGCTCTACCACTTGAACCACAGCACCACTTCCGGTTTTCTAGTGGTTTATTGGAGGTAAGAGTCTCACGGACTTTCCTGCCTGGGCTGGCTTTGAACTGTTTGAGGATCTTTTAAGAGACTTGGCTTTTATTTAAATTGACCTATTCGAATATTGGCAACTCCATAGTAGAACAATAAAAGGGGAGGGCTGGGGAGGTGGCTCAGTGGTAGAGCGCTTGCCTTGCATGCCTGAGGCCCTGGGTTCGATTCCTCAGCACCACATAAGCAAAAAGAAAAAAGCCGGAAGTGGCGCTGTGGCTCAAGTGGTAGAGCGCTAGCCTTGAGCTGAAGAGCTGAGGGACAGCGCCCAGGCCCAGAGTTCAGGCCCCATGACCGGACCCCAAAAAACAAACAAACAACCAAAAATCCAAAACAGCCCTATATTGTACAACTCATGATGTATTTTACGAACAGCTAGAAAAGAAGAGCTAGAAGGTTCTGGATTTTTAAAAAGTGATATGAAAATGGAAACATTAATTCCCTGATTTGACTCCTCTCTCCTTCCAGTGAATTATACTTCAATAAAAAATTTTACAAATAATTTTATTGTCATTATTAAGGTGTTGTAGAGAGGAGTTATCAAAACTCTCCCACCCCCCCCCCCTTGTTTTTGGGTCATTCATGGGGCTTGAACTCACAGCCTGGATGCTATGTCTGAGCTTCTTCATTTAAGACAAGCGCTCTACCACTTGAGCCACAGCGCCACTTCTGGCTTTCTGGTGGTTCATTGGAGATAAGAGTCTCATGGGCTTTCCTGCCCAGGCTGGCTTTGAACCTCCAGTCACCTCATGGCAGGCATGAACCACTGTTGTCCAGTCTCAAAAAGGTTTAAATAGTTTTTAAAAAGTCAGACTAGCATTGCAAGCAGACACCCTTCCTGTTAGTTCTGAGCTCCACAAAGCCCTGGAACACACAGCAGGATTTGAGGGCTCATTCATGTAGGCAACTCATGCATATGCATGAAGTTCAATCCCCAGTGACCAATCAGGGCAGCTTCTGAGCAGATTAAAAAAGAACATTACACTAGGGAGGCAGAACTGGACAGAAAGCCACCTTCAGCCTCTTTCCTTGGCCCGGGCATCTTTACTTGTAAAAAGGAAACTAAGAAGCCACGCACTGGTGACTCACACCTGTCATTCTAACTACTCAGGAGGCTGAGATCGGAGGATCGCAGTTCAAAGCCAGCCCATGCTAACAAATACATGAAACTTTTATCTTCAACCAGCAAAAAGCTGGAAGTGGAGCTGTGGCTCAAGTGGTAGAGTGCCAGCCTTTGGTGGAAAAGCTAAGCAACAGTGTCTAGGTTCTGAGTTCAAGGCTCAGTTCACACACACACACACACACACACACACACACACACACACACACACACACACACACACGGGCAATATAAGCAGGGTGCTTGAGACCACCAGATTAGAAAATCGATATGAAAAATAACCTGACATAGTGTTTGGAAAATAGTAGGGTCTTACTAAATGCTGGTTAAATTTGAATCTGAATACTACAGAGACATGAAGATTTATTCAATATTTACTAGCAATCCACACAATGTGTCAGCCTTGTGTTGGGGTGTGGCCGTACAGAAAGCAGCAAACATACTGTTTTTTTGGTGTGGCGGAATCTACAGTGAAGAGTACCCATTTGGTTTCCTGTTTACTTGAGTCCTGCATCCTTTTTTTTAAACCAGTCCCAGGGCTTGAACTCAGGGCCTGGGCGCTGTCCCTGAGCTTTGCTCAAGGCTAGTGCTCTACCACTTGAGCCACAGCATCACTTCTGGCTTTTTCTGTTTGTGTGTGCACTGAGGAATCGAACCCAGGACCAGGAGAGCACTGTATCACCAAGCCAACCTTCCCAGCCCCAAGTCCTGCATCTTTGAATTCAATATTTTACTTTTTTGCTTGTCACGATTCCCTAAGCCACACAGTATGGGGGTGTTCCATTAGGCATTGGAAGGAGTTTCCAGATGATTGCAAAGGATTTCAAGGTAAATAGGGAGATGTGTGCAAAAAGAAAAAAAGAAAAGAAAAAATACAAACGACGCCATTTTGCAGAAGAGTTTGCACATGCGCAGCCTTGGCGCCGCAGATTTCGGTTCCTGGAAATGGTCTCAGGTTGGCGGGGACTTGGAGCTTGCGAATTCTTGCCTGGATGAACATGGTTTGTGTATGGGGGGTGAGGGTGGGGGAGGAGGGAAAGAAGGCACCTCACATTTAATCCACCATGGAGTGCCAGTGGGGGCTATCACCCCATGTGCAAAGGGATAGAAAGGAATTTGGGGGGGACCAACGTGGCAAGTGTCAATCTGACATGCTCTGCTCCCTAATTCCAGAAACATAGACATCCCTGGGGCCTGCAGATTATCAATCGCACAGTGACAACAGTCTCTAGTGTACCTGAAATCTTTCCTTTTGCCTGTTCAGATCACACACACACACACACACACACACACACACACACACACACACAACCATTCTCCATGTCATCTGGAGACATTGAACCACTGAAATTCCTTGATCTCCCCCCCCCCCATGATTCCTACTTAGAATCCAGTAATAGGCAGGAAGGGAGATAATGAGGGGAGGCTGGCAGCAGCAGGATAAAGTTGGGGTTCAATCTGCCTTTACCCTGGCTGATTGGCCCATTTATAGGTCCTGTTCTCTGTCATACCCACCATCCTGGGGAAATGATAGCGCTGGACCCTTTCAGCCCCAGGGGACGGCCGTGTGTGTGCATGTGTGTGTGTGTGTGTGTGTGTGTGCATCATCTTTGTAAAGAGCTCCTTAAAAAAAAAAATCTTGCCTAATTTAAGCATGCCATCTGTTTCTTGCTGGCCGCTGCCTGACATTTTCATGTTCTCAGCCTGGAGACCGCTTTGCACCGTGCATAGATTTGATTTGATTTTTCCTAGACCAACTGGAAAAGAAAGCTGGAAATTTGGTTATGCTTTCTACATCTTTGCCCAGGCCTCCTACTTTTTTTTTCTATTCAGTTAAGGCTGATCATAAGAGCTCTGTTGTTTTTTGTTATTCTTGTGTGTGTATTTTTTTTCCCTCACTTCTTAGGAGAAATGATTTGCAGGTCTAATCTGAGGCATGCATGGGCAGAATTTACATAAATCGTGAAGAGCACTTCATCTTTCACACGATCCTCAGGGTTAAAGTGAATTCTGCATGCTAAACCTCCACAAGAACTCACCTGGCACTCACAGTAGGTAGGTTTCTGGCTTGTTTTGTTTTGTTTTTTGTTTTTGTTTTTGGTGCTAATTCTGGGGTTTGAACACAGGGCCTGGGTACTGTCCCTGAGCTTTTAGGCTCAAGGCCACAGTGCTCTACCACTTGGACCACAGCTCCACTTTTGGCTTTTTGGTGGCGAGCTGGAGGTAAAGGTTACAGGGAGCCGGGTGCTGGTGGCTCACACCTGTCATCCTAGCTACTCAGGAGGCTGAGATCTGAGGATCGAGGTTCAAAGCCAGCACAGGCAGGAAAGTCCGGGAGACTTTTTATCACCCATGAATCACCAGAAAACTGGAAGTGGAGCTATGGCGCAAAGTGGTAGTAAGCTAGCCCTGAGTCCAAGCCCTATGATGGACAAGAAGAAGAATAAAAGACTTCCCTCCCTGTCCTGGCTTCGAACTATGATCCTCAGATCTCAGCCTCCTGAGTAGCTAGGATGACAGGTGAGCACCAGCAGCTCAAATTATTCCCCTTCCTTCCTCCCTTCCCTCCCCCAACCTTTTTCACTCAGGGATGGAAAGAAGACCACAAAGCGATAGAAAGTCAGACAAGGCCTCATCCAACACAGCAACGGATAGGATAAAGGGCAGTGCGTCTGTCCGGCCCAGCAGGAAAGTTACTGGAGAGAAGGTGAGGGAATTAAGGACCCCACAGAGAGAAGAAAGCCCAGAAGATCTTGTTTCACAAGGCAACACCACATGAGGAAGGATGGATGGATGGATGGATGGATGGATGGATGGATGGATGGATGGATGGACAGCAGCCATGCGGCTCAACTATTCATTGAGAAGCTTCTAATCTGGGGGAGTTGGAGGGGACACACGGCCCCTGATTGCACACCCTGCTCCCTGACTGCCATGATCCCCTCTGTGGCCCCGCCCTCCAAGCAAAAACAAAAAAAGGATTGGATCTGGAGTAGAGGTCAGCTGACCCCAGAAAGGCCAATCAGAATCTCAGGCCCAGGGCCCGGCTCCCTGGCGGCCATGTGGCCACGCCCCCAGGCCTAAAAAGGATTGGATCTGGAGCAGGTGTCAGCTGACCCTGGAAAGACCAATCAGGATCTCCTGGGGAGGGGGGAGGGAAGGCCCCGCCCAGGTCATTTGCATGTTCCCCACCTTGTCCTCCAAGCCTGGGTGTTCTTTGAGCCCCAGCTTTCCCGCCACGTGGAGTCAAGATGCAGCCAGCCTGGTCTGTCTGCGAAGCAGGAATGGCACTCTTCTCTGAACCCAGGAGCTGCGGAAAGCAAGCTGAGGAGAAAACAAAATGAAGCCCTCATTTTGCTGAGGAATTTGCAAGGAGATACTGAGGAAAAGGAGGGTGAGGCAGGAGAGAATCAGGACAGGTTTCTAGAACATTCCCAGGATCCTTTTGATCATCTTTTTATTTTTCTCTCTCATTCTAAGAGGCTTTTTCCCCCCCTTTTATTGTAAGGGTGATGTGCAGAGGGGTTCCAGTTACAAATGTAATGAGCATATTTTTTGTCCAACATTGTTCCCCTCCCCCTCCCTCCCCTCCCCCCTCCCATCCCCCTTCCCTCTCCCTCCCCTCCCTTCCCCCTCCCCTCCCCTCCCTCCCCTCCCTCCCCTCCCTCACCTCCTCCCCTCCCCTCCCTTAACTCCTCCCCTCCCCCTCCCTCCCCCTCTCTCCCCTCCCCCTTCCCCCTCCCTCTCCCTCCCCCCTTCCCTGCCCTTCCCATCCCCCTTCCCCCTCCCTCCCCTCCCCCTCCCCTCCCTCCCCTCCCTCACCTCCTCCCCTCCCCTCCCTTAACTCCTCCCCTCCTCCTCCCTCCCCCTCTCTCCCCTCCCCCTTCTCCCTCTCTCTCCCTCCCCCCTTCCCTGCCCTTCCCATCTCCCTTCCCCCTCCCTCCCCTCCCCCCTCCCCTCCCCTCCCCAAGCTGTAAAGTTCATTTCCATGCAAACTGATGTTAATTGAAATGAATTCCAAGACTTGGAAATAACAGGTCCTTTCTTTTCCTTTTTATTTCATTTTTGTCTTCTTCCATTGGCTTCTCCCTGGCCAGCACTGTCTTTGATTCTGGTCCCCTGTGTCTTGTATATACATGTATCTAATTTGGGGAAGGGAAGGGAATAACAAAACGCTAAAACAGGGACACAGGATGACCCATTGCAACGAGGGTATTCATCAGACACCATGTTGGAAACAAACTTTACAACTTGGGGGGGGATGGGGGAGGGAAGGGATAATGGGAGAGAAAGATGTGGGTAACAATGTCTGACAAGAAATGTACTCATTGCCTTACTCATGTAACTGTAGCCCTCTGTACAGAACTTTACAATACAAATATTTAAAGTTCATTTCCAACATCGTGGCACATGAATATCAATCGCTGCCACCAATACAACCAATGATCATCTTATTCTTAAACTAGATTGAGTGGGTCTCAATACTCAAAAGCAAATTATTCTAATCAAAAACAGTAGGTCTATCCTGAAATTTTTCCCCCAAAAATGATTTGGGTGAGCTGGGCACCGGTGGCTCACACCTGTCATCCTAGCTACTCAGAAAGCTGAGATCTGAGGATCTTAGTTCAAAGCCACCTGGGCAGGAAAGTCCAGGAGACTCTGATCTCCAATGAACCACCAGAAAACCAAAAGTGGCGCTGTGGTTCAAGTGGTAGAGTGCTCGCCTTGAGCTGAAGAGCTCAGGGACAGAGTTCAACCCCACAACTGACCTCCCCCCCCCCAAATAAAAAAAAGATTGGGTGAAAATTCCTGGGAACTTTTGTTTTTTTCCTGTTAGTCCTAAGACTTGAACCCTAGGCCTGGGCACTGTCCCTGAGATTTTTTTTTTTTAATTTAAATTTTTATTTTTTTTGCTCAAGGCTAATGCTCTACCACTTTGAGCCACAGTTCCACTTCTAGTTTTCTGGTGGCTCATTGGAGATCAGAGTCTCATGGACTTTCCTGCCTAGGCTGGCTTTGAACCGCGATCCTCAGATCTCAGCCTCCTGAGTAGCTAGGATGATAGGTGTGAGCCACCAACACTCGGCTCCTGGGAACTCTTATTTAGCGACACGAGGGACAACTTTACTCCATTCCCTAATACTTTTATCTGATCTGTCTCCTGCAGCCTGCAAAGACACAGTTGTGGGCTGTGAACTCTATACAGAGTCCACCTGCCAATGTCCAGCCCTGGACCCCCAACCCTGGCTCCATCCTACCCTCTCCCTAACTCCCAGCCTTACCGATCACGTGCCTTCTTCCTTTCCAAAATGGAGGTTATAATTGGACCCACCTCCATGAGTTATTTTGAAACTCGAAAGCGGCTCTTTGCTGTGCTAGAGCACATGTTCCGAGCTGGATCAATTATAATAAAAGTAGCCAAGATGTGGAACAGGCAAGACTCATAAAAGCGACTTTATTTTTTGCCTCTCATTTCTTTTTTTAAAACTCTTCATTGTAGGCCATCTGTCCCTCTTTCCTGAATGAGACTACCACAGATTCATGAGTTGTCTGGTCTCTGTTAGATAATCAAAGGTCCTGTGGTCACTTCAAGTCAGAGACAGTCTTGATCATCATATACACCCCAAGCCTCTTCGGCTTAGGTCTGCCGCCACCAGGAACCTATAGATCTGACGTTTTCCTTCCTTCCTTCCTTCCTTCCTTCCTTCCTTCCTTCCTTCCTTCCTTCCTTCCTTCCTTCCTTCCTCCCTCCCTTCCTCCCTTCCTTCCTTCCTTCCTTCCCTTTTTCTCTCCTTTCTTCCCTCCTCCCTCCTCCTTCCCTCCCTTTCTTCCTCTCTCTTTCTTTGTCTCTTTCTTTTTTTGTCAGTTGTGAGGCTTGAACTCTGGGCCTGGGTGCTGTCCCTCAGCTCTTCAGCTCAAGGCTAGTGCTCTACCACTTGAACCACAGCGCCACTTCCGGCTTTTTTCTTTTTGCTTATGTGGTGCTAAGGAATCGAACCCAGGGCCTCATGCATGCAAGGCAAGCGCTCTACCACTGAGCCACCTTCCCAGCCCCTTTTTCTTTCTCTCTTTCTCTCTTTCCTTCCTTCCTTCCTTCCTTCTTTCTTTCTTCTTTCTTTGCCAGTCCGTCCTGCGCTTGAACTCAGGGCCTGGACACTGTTCCTGAGCTTTTTTGCTCTAGCTTGAGACACAGCTCTAGTTCTTGGAAATAAGAGTCTCAATGGACTTTTGTATGTCCTCCCATCTCAGCCTACTGAACAGCTAGCATGATGGGTATGAGCCACTGGTTCTGGGAGACATTGTTTCTGTTCTTAGACTTGCTTGAGAACCTGACTTTTTCCTGGTCCATCCAAGTAGGGATGGGGGGGAGGGGGGACTTAGAGGAAGGAGACAGTTCATAATTGGTTAGCACTGGCAAAGCTGGCCAGTTTCTGAAGCTGACATGCTTTCCCTTCTAGATGCTTGGTAGCATTTTTGGAGATAGCCAGGCTGTACCAACTGCAATGCCAATTTGTGTGTGTATGTGTGTGTGTGTGTGTGTGTGTGTGAGTGTGCATTTGTGGGTTGTAAGGCTTGAACTCAGGGCCTGGTCACCTAAGCTTTTGTACACAAGGCTAGTGCTCGACCACATGAGCCACAGCTCCACTTCCAGTTTTCTGGTGGTTCATTGGAGATAAGAGTCTCCCAGACTTTCCCGCCTGGACTGGCCTCCAACTACGATCCTCAGATCTCAGCCTCCAACTACGATCCTCAGATCTCAGCCTCCTGTGTCAGATCGCTAGGATGACATGCACCCAGCAGTCAACATTCTTAGCAGAGGCTGGGTTCCCAAGTGGCTTATTCATCGCATTCCTGCACTCGACCTGTCCATTCTTATGAACTACACCCAGAGGGTCAGCCTTGTACCACTATGAGAAGAATCTTGTCGGGGAGAGGAAACCAACCTGGTCTGGCTTTGAACCGACATCCTCAGATCTCAGTGTCTCGAGTAGCTAGGGTAACAGGCGTGGGCCACTGGCACCCGGCTCCTCAGTGTTTGTCATGATCTGCTGTTGCCAAATACAAGCAGGTTAGAAAGAGTGGCGGTTTTGTGGGCTGGCTCTCACCCCAGCCCTTCAGCTCAAGACATTTGAGAAGGGGAAGAAAGGGAAAAGAACCTCCTTCTGGGGGGCTGGGAATGTGGCCTAGTGGTAGAGTGCTGGCCTAGCATGCATGAAGCCCTGGGTTCGATTCCTCAGTGCCACACACACAGAGAGAAAATCCCAGAAATGGTGCTGTGGCTCAAATGGTAGAATGCTAGCCTTGAGCACAAAGCAGCTCAAGGACAGTGCCCAGGTTCTGAGTTCAAGCCCTGGGACTGCCTTCCCCCCTTTAAAAAAATCAGTAAGAATGGCCTCTTGTTTGTTCTACTAATGGAAGAACCTGTTACACCTGCTTTTCTAGTGGGAGGAGGAGGCTGGGCACGGAGATAGAATCCAGGTAAGAAAGAGAAGGAAGTGCTTTTGTGGATTATAATTCTCCCTCCCTGTCCCCCTTCCTCCCCCCTCTCCTCCCTCTCTCTCCCTGAACGCTCCATGAGGCCATTGGGTGGGGGTAATACTTTGTTAGATCACGTGCTAAGCAGACAGTAAGTACGCCCTCTTTGATCCCTAGCACCCCCCAAAAGAAAAACATTAAAATAACTCAATAACCTAAAGCCAGGCCCTGGTGGCTCACGCCTGTCATCCTAGCTACTCAGGAGGCTGAGATCTGAGGATCACAGTTCAAAGCCAGCCCAGGCAGGAAAGTCCATGAGACTCTGATCTCTAATGAACCACCGGAAAACCAGAAGTGGGGCTGTGGCTCAAGTGGTAGAGCGCTAGCCTTGAACTAAAGAGCTGATGGACAGTGCTCAGGCCCAGAGTTCAAGCCCCATCACACACACACATACACACACACACACAAATGAATAGGAAAGAATAAACCCACTGAAGGGGTCCAATTCAAGTGTTAAAAGTATCTGCCTAGCAAGTATAAGGCTCTGAGTTCAACTCCCAATCCCGATCAAATAAAGGGGAATAAGATATAAAATAAAACAAAATAAAATACATCTCAGAGACTCGCATCTCCAATGAACCAGCAAAATAATAAACTGGGTGTGGAGCTGTGGCTCAAGTGGTAGAACATCAGTCTTGAGCAAAAGCACAGGGCTCTGAGTTCATGCCTCAGTAACCACACACACACACACACACACACACACACACACGGGGCAGGGTGCTGATCCAGTGGCACCCCTAAATCATCTGTCTCTCTTCCCATGCTCCTTTTTTGGGGGGGAGGGTCCGGTCATGGGGCCTGAACTCTGGGCCTGGGCGCTGTCCCTCAGCTCTTCAGCTCAAGGCTAGCGCTCTACCACTTGAGCCACAGCGCCACTTCCGGCTTTTTTCTTTCTGCTTTTGTGGTGCTGAGGAATCGAACCCAGGGCCTCGAGCATGCAAGGCAAGCGCTCTACCACTGAGCCACCTTCCCAGCCCCTTCCCATGCGCCTTGTACACGCGCACACACAGGTTCGTGCCTTATCTGACATCCTCTTTCCTTGACGGTCTCATATTTCTTCTACACACTATCTTCTTTTTACAAAGTCTATTTTTATTATCTTGAAGGAGTTGTCCAGAAGGGCTTCCATTCAGCACGTTGGTTGATGAGTACAATGCATGATGGCCAGTGTCACCCCTTCATCCTTCCTCCCCCTCCCAGCCCCTCAAGTATTATCTTCTTAAAACATTTTACCAGTCAGTGAATGCTCTCCTTCAGCAAGGATTTAATGGCTACGCAGCCATCACGCCATATACACGTATCAGTTAAGCTGTTGTCTGTTACTGAGAGAGTTCAATGCCTCTTGCTTTTTTTTTGGGAGGGGGGATATTATAAATAACGTGGTAGGAAATACCTTTCTATACAAATCACTGACTATCTAGGATTACTTCCTTTGGGTGGATTCCTAAAAGGAAAATTACCAGGCCAAAGGGTAGGAAACATTTTTCTGCATGTCGTGTTCCCTGTGGCTCAATTGGTTTCCAAAGTGATCAGAACATGTTCATGACTCTGATTCATCTTTAATTGCAAAGGGAGTTCACAGAATATCTTCTCTGTTCATAAGCCTTACAAAGCAAAGGCTGCCAGGCCTGGGTGGCTCCTGCCTGTCATCCTAGCTACTCAGGAGGCTGAGATCTGAGGATCATGGTTGGAGGCCGGCCCAGGTAGGAAAGTCTATGAGACTCTTATCTACAATGAATCACAGAAAAAACTAGAAGTAGAGCTGTGGTAGAGCACTAGCCTTGAACAAAATGAAGCTCAGGGACAGCACCCAGGCCCAGAATTCAATCCCCAGGACCAGAAAAACAAAAACTAAACAAAAACAAAAAACAAGGACTAAGTCTCTTTGAATCACCTCTTCCAATATTTGTCTGAACCTTACAAAGCAGCCATGGTTTTTAGCTTAACAGAAGTCCTCTAGCGATGAATTTAACGGGATTTGTGTTCTTATTTCAAAATACATACCTAGGAGCTAATAAAAAAAATCTCACATATATCTATAAATACAGAAAATGTTGTTTTGGGGTGTGTAATTTTAAATGAGTCATACATTCATCATTCTGTGGTTTATTTTCTTCAAGTATATGCTCTGAGCTTTACCTATGCACATATAAATCTACCCTTCCCCTCTTCTAACTATCCATACATTTCCATGGAATAGATACAGATGACAGATTAGTGTGTATGTGTATGCACACACACACACACACACACACACACACACACACACACACACACACACACACACACGGTTTGAATTCAAAGCCTGAGACATGTCTCTTAGCTCTTTTGCTTAAGGTTGACATTCTACCAGCTTGAGCCACAGCTCCACTTCTGGTTTTGAGGTTGGAGATAAGAGTCTTATGAACTTTTTTGCCTGGACTGGCTTTGAACTGCGATCCTCCATTCTCAGCCTCCTGAGTAGCTGGGATTATAGGCATGAGCCACTGATGTCTAGCTCCAAGTATACAATTTTAGGGGAACAACTGTCTTGAATAAGTATTTTGTTCTCTACTGGGAACTATATAGGGGAATTTCCTTCCTTCCTTCCTTCCTTCCTTCCTTCCTTCCTTCCTTCCTTCCTTCCTTCCTTCCTTCCTTCCTTCCTTCTTTTTTGCCAGTCCTGGGGCTTGAACTCAGGCCCTGGGCACTGTCCCTGAGCTTCTTTTGCTCAAGACTAGCACTCTACCACTTGAGCCACAGTATTACATCTGGCTTTTCCTATGTATGTGGTACTGAGGAATCAAACCCAGGACTTCATGCATGCCAGGCAAGCACTCTACCATTAAGCCACATTCCCAGCCCCCTTCTCTCTTCCTTTCATGTGCTGGTCTTAGGATTTGAACTCAGGGCCTGAGCACTGTCTTGAGCTTTTTTTGTGGGGGATTGAGAGGGGACTCTAGGTTAGTGCTTTACCACTTGAGCCACACCTCCACTTCTGGCTTTTGGGTGGTTAATTCGAAATAAGAATCTCAGACTTTCCTGCCCAGGCTGGCTTTGAACTTCCATCCTCAGATCTCAGTCTCTTAAGTAGGTAGGATTATAGGAATGCGCCACCAGCGCCTGGCTAAATACTAGAATTTCTTGGGTCATGGAAGGTACACACGTTAAAAAAAAAAAACTTGTGGTAGCGATTGCCAACTTTACAGGCATTTTAGATCACTTTCATTCGGACTGTTTTATCGCATAGTCCAGGCTGTTAGCTCTGAATTGTTCTGATACATAAGCTGTCCATCCCAAGTCTGCTTACGTTTCCATCCAGGAACCAATCTGTCTCTATCTGCCCAGTACCCAGGATGGCCCCTTGCTGGGCAGGGCACAGCCAATGAATGCCACTTTAGCTGCCTTCTCCCTCGCTGGCCCCGCCCTCTCGGGAGGCCCCACAGAGACACCTGATTCTCTTCAGCACCTGCTAAGGCCCTGCTCATCTTTCTAGATAGCAGGCAAATACCGGCCCCCCGGGAGGCCCACAGAACAGCTTGAGTATGGGGGGGGCCCTGGCTAGTGTCCCCAGAACACCTTTCCTTAACTGCTGGCTTTCCCTGTGTATTCCATTTGCAAATCTGGTCCTCTCTTGCCTTTTAATATAAACAGTCCTGGGCTTTCTAGGATGCACGTGGCTTGAGGGCCACCCCTGGAAAGATGTTTACAGACCACTGAGAATGACAAGGGCTTTTATAGCCATGGCCACCTATTGGCTGTGTGTACGCATGCGTACACCAATCCTGGGGCTGGAACTCAGGATCTCCCTTGAGCTCCTGTGTGTCTTTTCTGTTCAAGGCTAGAGCTCTACCCCTTGAGCCATAGCTACACTTTCAACTTTTTTTTTTGCTGGTTAAATGGCAATAAAGAGTCTCACAGATTTTTTTTTCCCTGCCCAGGCTGGCTTCGAACCACAACCCTCAGATCTCAACCTCCTGAGTTACTGAGAGGTCAGACATGAACTAGCAGTGTGTGTCTAGCTACAAAATTTCCTTTGAACTTGCTTCCTCAAGTAACACAAGTTGTTTACCTGAGTCTATATAGATGGTTTTAAAAGAAACACATACAAGCAAGCAAGCATCTGTCATCCCAGCTACTCAGGAAGCTGAGATCTGAGAATCAAGGTTCGAAGCCAGCTCAGACAGGAAAGTCTGTGAGACCCTTATCTCCAATGAACCACACACACACACACACACACACACACACACACACACACACACACACACACACACACAAAGCCAGAAGTGGATCTGTATCCCAAGTGGTAGAGCACCAACCTTGAACAAAAAAGTTCAGGGTCAATGTCCACTCCTTGAGTTCAAGCCCCAGGACCAGCACACGCACGCACACACACACACACACACACACACACACACACATTATAAAACTTTAACATTTTCATTATGGACTTGGTACATCATTACCTAAGAAATTGTATCCTAGCTGGGTACCAGTGGCTCACACCTGTCATCTTAGCAACTCAGGAGGCTGAGATCTGAGGATCACGGTTCTAAACCCAGCCTGGGCAGGACAGTCCATGAGACTCTTTTCTCCAATGAACAACCAGAAAACCAGGAGTGGCGCTGTGGCTCAAGTGTTAAAGCACTCACCTTGAGCTGAAGAGCTCAGGCCCAGGCCCAGCTCCCAGGCCCAGTGTTCAAGCCCCATGACTGCCAAAATACAAAAGAAATCATCCTATATATATATATATATATATATTTTTTTTTTTTTTTGTTGGTCGTGGGGCTTGAACTCTGGGCCTGGGCGCTGTCCCCCAGCTCTTCAGCTCAAGGCTAGTGCTCTATCACTTCAACCACAGCGCCACTTCCTTATCCTAGATATTTTCTGATGAAAGGATGTCCAAAGAGTCTGCAAACTTCTAAGTTTGAAACCTGTTTATTTCTATTGCTCTTTTCTATTTGGGAATACCTAAATGGCTGAATGGATTATATATATATATAATACAATATTCATATATATGTATAATATATTATACACATATAACACACATATACTATATCATAATATGTGATATACATAATATAAATATCTAATACCTATATTGGTATGCATATATTATATATTACATTATCCATATATATGTATATTATCTATGTTGTACATATGGGCATATATATACATATATATGTGTATATAAATTGTCTCTAACTTTAAAAATGAGCCAGGGACTTGGAGCGTTCTTCTGTCTCATTTCAATTCTGAGCAAGTGCTGAATTACCACACCCTGGGACATTGCGGCTTCTAGCTACCGAGCTGCCAGGCTTTTTCAATTACAGAGGCAATTATTTATGCATGTACGGGATTGTTGCGTCAAGGGGGCGGGGCCAGGCCATGCCGAGCATCTGATTACTAAAAATCAACTCAATGACATCCCAGACCAGAGCATTGCAATGAATGACATTGCAAATTAATATTAAATAATGACTGCACTGCCTTGCTTGGGGGGCGGTGGGGGGAGGGAGAGGAGAAGGGAATTTTATGAGTGTGTGTGTTTGGATATGTCCATGGATCAAAGCCATCTACTCCATAAAGGAGCTGTTTAACACGGCGGCTGTGTTAATAAAGATGAGCTACACGCATTTGTGGGATCGCTTATAAGCAAATTCAGCCAAATGAAGCTATTACCCTGTGTAATGTGTTTTACTCACGATTAGAGTGGTTTACTGTCTTTTCTGTTTTAGTGTGTGCCAATCTTGGGACTTAAACTCAGGGCCTGAGAACTGTTTCTTCACTTTTTTTTTTTTTTTTTTTGCTCATGGTTGGTGCTTTACCATTTGAACCACATCCCCCCTTCTGGCTTTTTGCTGGTTCATGGGAGGTAAGAGTCTCATGGACTTTCTTTCCCGGGTTGACTTTGAACCACGATCCTCAGATCTCAGCCTCCTGAGTGGCTAGCTAGTATGAGGCGTGAGCCACCAGTACCTGACTTGTTTTCCTGTGTGTGAAATTATGCTCTAGAGTTTACAGTGAGTAGGGCTGGGATGTAGTTCAGTGGCAAAGTGCTTGGCTGGTAAATACAACATCCTGGGTTCGATCCCCAGTCCTCCCCCCACAAAAGATTATAATTATTGATCTACCATAGGGGTCCCTGATAGAAGGTTTATATCAGTGGTGTCTTGATATATACCATGAAGAAACTGCTGTATTGTTCTCACCCCTGGAACCCACCTGATCCCTCAAAATTAAACGACAAAATTGAGAAAAACGATTTGTAAAATGATCAAACATAGGCTTTCTCCTAGATAATCAGATAAGCATTATTTTGAACTTCTTTATAACTTGAATAGAAAAACAAGCAAACAAAGTTCCTGGGCCCCAGAGGCTCATGCCTATAATTCTACCTACTTAAGAGGCTGAGGTCTGAAGATCACAGTTCAAAACCCAGCCTGGCCAGGAAAGTCCATGAGACTCTTTTCTCCAATTAACCACTAGTTGGTGTAAATGGAGCTATGGCTCAAGTAGTAGAGGGCAATCAGGAGTGGAAAAGCTAAAGAATATTGCCCAGGCCCTGAGTTCAAGCCCCACAACCAACAAAAACGAACAAACAAATAAACAAAAAGACATAGGACAGAGAAAAGAGTTCCTGACTTGGAGTTGCAAGCTTAGTGAAAAGGATTTAATCAATTTACACAACAGTTGATTAATGTGGCTGAGTGTTTCACAGACTTTCCTTTCCCCAGGCTGGCTTTGAACCTGGATCCTCCAGATCTCAGCCTCCTGAGTAGCTCGGATTTTAGGTGTGAGCCACCAGCACCTGGCTTATCTTGCCTTTAAATAAGATACTATCTCTGCTTTGTGGGCAGAGAATCCTGGAGGAATGGGCACTTAAAAAGGAGCCTTCTGGGTAGACAAAGCAGGTGGTTCTTGGCACACAGATACACATGGAAGGGTCTAAAGACGTTGTGTGGTAGGCATGGTGACATTTGCAGTGACTTTGCCCCAATTTCCCATCCTCTGCCAACCAAAGCAGATGGGAAGGTAGGTGTAGGCCTGGTGTAGCTCAAGCCACACAGCAAAGTTTTGACCACAACTCTCTAACTGTATGCTGTGTCTATGGTTGGCCTTCACAAAGAGTTTCCCTCTCGGACTAGAAGCGGGCCTAGGCTTGTGGCTCACACCTGTCATCCTAGCTACTATGGAGGCTGAGGTCTGAGGATCATGGTTCAAAGCCAGCCCAGCCAGGAAAGCCCATGAGACTCTTATCTCCAATGAACCGCCAGGAAGCTGGAAGTGGTGCTGTGGCTCAAAGTGATAGATCACTAGCTTTGAGCAAAAGAGCTCAGGGATAACACACACACACACACACACACACACACACACACACACACACACACACACACACACACACACACACACACACACACACACACACAATCACACAATCATATCCAGAAATTCCAGCACAGAGCCCTGAGCCTTACTACATTTTTACCCATGAGCTCTGATGAACACCCTACCCCCTTCCTTCCTTCTTTCCTTCCTTCCTTCCTTCCTTCCTTCCTTTCTTTCTTTCTTTCTTTCTTTCTTTCTTTCTTTCTTTCTTTCTTTCTTTCTTTCTTTCCTTTCTTTCTTTCTTTCTTTCTTTTCTTTCTTTCTTTCTCTCTCTCTCTCTCTCTTTCTTCCTTCCTTTCTTCTTTTCTTCCTTTCTTTTTTTTTGTGCCAGTTCTGGGGCTTGAACTCAGGACCTAGGCACTGTCCCCTAGCTTTTTCTCTCAAGGTGAGCATGCTACTACTTGAGCCACAGCTCCACTTCTGGCTTTTTGCTGGCTCATGAGAGATACCAGTCTCACAGAATTTCCTGCCTGAACCTGCATTGAACTTTGATCCTCAGATCTTGGCTTCCTGAGTAGCTGGGATTACAGGTGTGAGCCGCTGCTCTGGGCTTCAAGATGGCTTTTGAAAAAAGAAAAAGTTCAATGGGGAAATGAGCAGACTAGAAACAAAGAACTTAAGGAGGATTCTGGGATGATTGATCATTTTGACTTGGGTGGACTGAAAGACTGAATCATGACACCATTAACTGGGCTAAAGAGTATTGTAGGAGGGTAACAGAAGACTTTGGCTACATTGAATGTCAAATCCTTTACTAAGCTTTTTCACTCAAGGATGGCGCTCTACCACTTGAGCCACAACATCACTTTTGGCTTTTTTTATTTTTGGTGGCTCATGGAAGGAGATAAGTATCTCACAGTTTCCTGCCTGGGCTGGGTTTTGAACCTTGATCCTTTGATCTCAACCTCCTAACTACTAACACGGGTCTTGACTACCTATCCTTTTCTTTTTTCTTTCTTTTTTTTTTTTTTTGGTCGGTCGCGGGGCTTGAACTCTGGGCATGGGCGCTGTCCCTCAGCTCTTCAGCTCAAGGCTAGTGCTCTACCACTTGAGCCACAGCTCCACTTCCGGTTTTCTGAGTGGTTTATTGGCGATAAGAGTGTCACAGACTTTTCCTGCCTGGGCTGGCTTTGAACTGTGATCCCCAGATCTCAGCCTCCTGAGTAGCTAGGATGACAGGCATGAGCCACCGGCACCTGCTTCCTTTTCTATTTTTTGTCTGGGCATGGTAGCTGCTAACTGGCAGAGCCCAGGTGTGGTACAGAAGGCCAAATGTGTTCAGTGAAAACAGGTGATCTTCATTAACCAGTGGGTGGTGGAAGGGTGCTATTGTCATGAAAAACTCTATGTCATTCTGTGAAATACACATTAAGGTTCAGAAAGTCACCTAAGATCAGATTTCTAGCTCACCTGAGCATTGGCCAGAAGTGAGCATTTCAGGTAAAGCACTTCTGTCTGTCTGTCTGTCTGTCTGTCTATGTGCTGTGCCTTTCCAATCCACGTATTCCATTAACGATGCCCAAAGCATTGGAGGAACTGAATTGTCTGCTACTCTCTCCACCCAAAGGGTTTGATTCAGTTGGGCTCTGAGTTAATAATCATATCTCTAATGAGAAGGTTTGGGGAGAAAATAATGGTTTAAAAGCAAAGGGCTGTTGGGGGTGGGGGGGGATGGGAGGGCAGGGATGGGAAGGGGAAACAAAGGAGGAGGCAACAATGCTTGATAAGAAATGTACTCATTATCTTGCCCATGTAATTGTAACCCCTCTGTATGGTATTTTCACAATAAAAAAAACTTATTAATAATAAAAATTAAATAAAGTAAAGCACTCACATGGGTTGGGAAAAAAACACAAGCAAAAATGCAACTACTAATTAGTTATTATTTTTTTTAAAAGGTGCTAAAAAACATCAAAACTAGCAAAAAGCAGCACTGGAAGCATGGTTCAAGTGATAGAGCACCAGCTGAGCATGCAAACTGAGTGACGCATGAGATCCTAAGTTTATACCCAGTACAGCCCAAAGAATAAAATACAAAATAAAATTAAATGTTTAAAAATGCAATGCTTTCTTTAAAAAACAAAAAAGGCCATGCTCTCTTTCCAATATTGAACCAGAGGGAAGAAGATTAGTAGTTAGGTTTTAACAAAATCTGCTCTCTAGACTTAGTTTGGTTTGTGTCTGCTTGGATTATGGCAAGAAGCACTGAGGGATTCTTTTTTTTGGCTGGTCCTGGGGCTTGAACTCAGGGCCTGGGCTCTGTCCTTGAGCCTCTTAGTTCTCAACACTTAGCATTCTACCCCTTGAGCCACAGATTCACTTCTGGCTTTTTCTGAGTAGATTATTGGAGGTCAGAGTCTCATGAACTTTCCTGCGCAGGCTGGCTTTGAACCTTGATCCTCAGATCTCAGCCTCCTGAGTAGCTAGGATGACAGGTGTGAGCCACCAATGCCCGGCTCCCAAGGACTCTTGGAAAAATGAGGACATTCTCAAAAGTAATCACATCCATCCTTTTCTCTTTCCTGTCTTCCTTGGACTTGTCTTTTAAATCCTTTTTTTTTGTTGTTTTGTTTTAAAGATTCATTGAAGTATATATAATCCTCTGCTCCCTTCGAACGCTTTATTCACGTGGCTGGCAAAGACACTGCTGGGTATTAATCACTTGGGAGAACCGCAGACAATTTAACCTGTCCAGACTTGTCTTCTCCGCCCAGCTAACGAAAACCAGTACCAAAGTCACCCTGACCTTCAATTCAATTAAGAGAAAGTTCCTAAACCACACACTCTGCAAGGATTAACAGCTTGAAATATTTCTGCCTGCAGTGAGCCTGTGTTCCTATTAGCTGGTGGCTTTTCTCCCACCTTAGGAAAATGAACAGCAGCAGGGTGAGGATACTCATATACTAGTCTGCGGTGTCTTATGGAACAGGAAGTAACATGGACAATGAGGGGTGGAGCCTCTGGTTGCTAAAGTTATTAAATAGGTCCTTTGGGCAGCTTGGGTGTGGGTTATTGGGAAATATAAGCTTTCAAGGCAATAAGAAAAGACATTCAGAGTTTGAGTGGGGGCAGAGTTCACCTTGAACTCCTTGCTTTAAAAGAAAACTGGTACCAGGATACAAGGACACTTGCACCTCCATGTTCATTTGCTGCATTGTTCATAATAGCCAAGACAGGGAAACAACCCCGATGTCCCACAAGTGATGAATGGATCCAAACATTGTGGCACCTATATACACTGGAATTTGACCCAGCCATTAGAAAGAATTAAATAATGGCATTCACAGGGAAATGCATGGAACTAGACCAAGCCACGTTGAGTGAGGTAAGCCAAGAGCAGAGAGACAAATGGTTCCTGGTCTCCCCTGATATGCAGATATTAAAATTAAAATGTGATGAGATATGACAAAACAGGACTCAAGTTACCCTTACACAGTGAGACCAAAAGAAGATAGTCTCAGGAGAAAGGCACCAAATGCAATACCCAAGCACCCCTTCATTTGTAAATAAAATAACAGGCATACTGACAAGAATCCCAAAGATAAGGAGACAAAGGATCTCTTCTTCATTTGTCCCATGACTCTGCATTCTTCACCTCATAGGTAGTGTGTACACGTGCACAGCACGTGCACGTACTGAGGGAAAGTGGGAGCAGAGCATAGAATCAGTGGAAAGTGGGTAAAAAAACACAGCAGAAGGTCCATCAGCTGCACTGGACATAGCTGAAGGTGAACTAAACAACTCAAGGGCGGTGATGGGAAGGAGGGAATGAGAGAAAAAAAAAAGGAACAGCTGACACTAAGCCAAAGGAAAGAACTGTAGATATCACCCGATTTGTAAGAAAAAAATAGTTTTATTGTGAAAAGTCATAGAGTTCATGAGCAAGGTGGATTAAGATAATGATGACTATCACTGGGAAGATTAAAAAGGTGTTTGTGACTTTAAAAAATAAATATTAAAACAAAGGAAGCTGGTAATGGAGACATGCAGGTTCTGCTTCTTGGAAGAGAGGTTCAGGTGTGTGGTGTGGCTGTTTTCCCCAAACGGGCTAGGCACCCACCAGGAATTTCTCAGCCTACAGCATCTATCATGTGTGGGATGTGCTGTGGACAGGAAGTTTTCTCCACTTATGTCTTGGTTTCTTTTTCTAAATGGGCGTGGCTACTGGGGCTTGAACTCAGGGCCTGGGCCCTGTCCCTGAATTTTCTCACTCAGCGCTCTAAATGCTTGAGCCACAGCTCTACTTCTGACTTTTGGGTGGTTCACTGGAGATCAGAGTCTCACAGATGTTCCTGCACAGGCTGGCTTCCAATCCCGATCCTCTGATCTCAGCCTCCTGAGGAGCTGGGATTACAGGCAGGAGCTACTACCATCGCCTGGCTTTGTTTTGACCTTCTTTTACTTTGTTTAAATTGAACTAATTAAGAATCAGGGGGCACCGTTGTGCATGAGCAGCCCTTGCTTTTGCCAAGAGCCTGAAAGTTTCCTGGTGAGCATACCTGTACTTCACTGGAAGAATTCTCTTCTGCCAGTGGTGTTCCTGTCTCATTCCATGTGACTGCAGATTCCTTTGGACATTCAAAATGGAGTTGCTGACTTGTTGTCATGGTTACCATGAGATAGTTTCCAAAGACCAGGATGTTGGCAAGGGAGGGCAACCCTGGGCTGTGAGAAGGACATGGATTTCTTGGGAAAAGGAACTAAGAAAATTGATCCCCCTTCTTTCTTCTTAGCTCCTGGTACCTAACCAACAGCCTGACTGATGATTGAATCTCATGATCAATCCTGTCATTCAGTGATGGTTCTCCCAGCTCAATCCTGCAATGGATTTCACCCTGGAAGGTCAGACTGATGGGAAGCACCCGAGCATGGCTTCTGGCAAGCGTCCGCCTTCTTCAAACCAAGACAGGTGGCTGGACCCCTGCTTCTAGGCAAAAGAGACTTCTAAGTAGCTCTCTGTTCTTCCTATGTTAATAAGGAGTGAACATTTTTTGCTGGGACATGGCCATCACTTGTGTCTCAAACCTCGCAAAAGGGAGAACGAATACTGTTCAGGTTCTTTTTTAACCTAGGAGGAAGGAAAGGGGTGCACAGATTCAGGGGAAGTAGAGCTGGGATCCAAGCTCATGGCTGTTTGGTTCCAAAGACAGTATCCAGTATCCCCTTCCTCCCCTTCCAGGCCATGGCTGTCATTTTAGCCACCAAGAGGAATTGGAAGTTTCCAGATCCTTATGCATCTACATAACACCCATCCATTCCTTCATTAGGACCCTGAGCCTTTTCTCCCCTGGGGATGAGAAGACAAATCACACACAGCCTTAAAAGGTCAACCCATAGACAGCCAATATGAACAAGGAGGAAGAGGAGGAAGCAGAATCCGAAGCAGAAATAGAGAAGGAAGAAGTATCCATACAATATCAGAGCAAGGGCAAAGGCAAGTCAGCAAATTCTTCCAGAGGAAATCACACCTGCCAGAACCAGCTAAGTCCCAAAGGATGTCCAGATGTGGAGAAAAGGCAACCGAGTAAGGTTCGATCAGTATGCCCAAGGATAGAGAACTGCAGACATAAGACTCAGGCTTATGACACCATGGAAGACAATACAGTCTTTGATTACGGGCACACACAGGTGAGCCATGATAGCTGTGTGGAGGAGAAGAGACACACTGAGTTCCAGAAGGTGGTCCATTGAAGGCAGGTTATAGAAATGTCATGGAAGTCATTTTCCTTTATAAGACTGTTTTAAAAACTCTCACAGCCTCCCCCTCTTCCCCCGCCCCCCCCCCCCCCATGGTGTAGTTTTGTTATCATTATTGTGGCTCAGTTCAGACTTCTTTTCATCTTTCATTTCCTGAGGAAGGAAAACACTTATCCAATCACTTTGGAGCTTGCCAAGTATACACCAGGGCTCTGGTGGGGAGGGGGGAGAGAGTCCCAGGGGTGGGAATGTTGAGAGAAGAAAAGAGCCATGGAGATCTTCAACAAACAAATAGTCAATATGATGAAAGGGTCAGGTGTAACCTCCAAAAATAACAAAAGGAAGGCCAGCCAGGTGCTAGTTAGTGGCTCATGCCTGTCATCCTAGCTACTCAGGAAGCTGAGATCTGAGAATCACAATTTGAAGCCAGCCTGGGCAGAAAAGTCTGTGAGAACTTTATCTCCAATGAACCACTCAAAAGTTGGAGATAAGAGTTTATGACTCAAGTGGGTAGAGCACCAGCCTTGAGCAGAAAAAGGCTAAGGGACAGTGCAAAAAAAAAAAAAATTAAAAAAAAAATAAAAAAGGCCAGATTTGAATCTTGAAACTATCTTAGGAAACTTTGTTCTTGGTGCACGCCTGTCTTCAAGATTCACTGATATCTTTGCTCTTATAATGCACTTGCTGTTGAAGGAGTTCTAAGTCCAGCACGGATCTAGGAGACAAAGCCAGCATCACCATGTATTGTAAACGAAGAATGAGATCTATGTAGGGCCATGTGCCCTTCTGGCCTTATCTTTTTTTTTTTTTGGGTCCAGTCGTGGGGCCTGAACTCTGGGCCTGGGCGCTGTCCCTCAGCTCTTCAGCTCAAGGCGAGTGCTCTACCACTTGAGCCACAGCGCCACTTCTGGCTTTCTTCTTTTTGCTTATGTGGTGCTGAGGAATCGACCTCAGGGCCTCAGGCATGCAAGGCAAGCGCTCTACCACTGAGCCACCTTCCCAGCCCACCATGGTCCCTTCTAAGAGAACTGAGAGACGCCAGGTGTCTGGCTCACAATCTACTCAGGAGGCCCAGCTGGGAGGATCTTGGAGGGCAAGGAAAGTCCAGGAGATTCTTCTCTCCCATGAACCACCCAAAAGGACCAAAGTGGAGTTGGCAGGGCGCTGCTGCCACAAAGCTCGGGGAGAGTACTCAGGACCCTGAGTTCGAGCCCCAGGACCAGAGAGAAGAGCAGAGGGGAGGGAGGAGAGAGGGAGCTAGAGGGAGGAGATGGAAGGGGTTGGTTGGTGGCTTTGGGAGTGACTTCCCCAAGTCATGGTGTGTGTGTGTGTGTGTGTGTGTGTGAAAAGTTCACTGAGTCTGTTTGCAGAGAAGGTGAGTCGATTGCTTACTGGACGGGGTTGATGCTGGAGGCGATGGGCAGCCATGGGAGGGCCCAGAGGCTGAGGACCAGGCCGAGGGGGACGCCCTGGGAAGACAGGATGGGTGGGTGGGTGGGTGGGGCAGAGTATGGGGGGGTGTGGGAAGGGACCCCCCTCCCAGTCTCCCTTCCCCTCCCCCCAAACGTCTACCTTCTGGGCACCGCACAGCTGCTGGGAAAAACCCTCCTCCCCTTCCAGATCCCTCCGGGGCGGAGTTCCAGCCAGAGCACGTGACGCCAGGGGCACCATCTTTACTGAGGGCAACGCCCCGGTTTCCAGGTCCTCTCACTGGGGGCCCCCCCTCCACCCCACCCCCCCCAGAGACCTCGATTCCACGTCACGGCGTACGAAGAGCCCAGTTCGTTCCACGCACCCGGTCTACACGGGCTTCCCGCGAAGCCCAGGTGCGGGAGATGAACGTCGAGGGGGGGAAGTCCTCTGCCCACACACAAGATGGCGACGCGCGGCGCTCACCCCGGCGGCCGGCGGCCGGCCTCACTGGGCGAGGCGCGGGCGGAAGGGGCGTCTCCGAAGGTCATGTCTTGAGACCTTCCTGGGCGGGACTA
Organism: Dipodomys merriami; assembly: GCF_024711535.1. NCBI lineage: Eukaryota > Metazoa > Chordata > Mammalia > Rodentia > Heteromyidae > Dipodomys > Dipodomys merriami. Next base: position 119,164 of record NW_027202790.1, on the reverse strand, counting down.
TAAGCCTGGGTGGGCGGGGCGGAGGGTGGAGGTGGGTGTGTCCGAGGCTGGATTCTCCTCGCTGATTGGCGCAGAGGCGGGTGGGCGGTCCCACCGAGGCGGCCGGCCGCCCCGCCCTCATGGAACCGGAAGTGTCTCTCGGTCTCTCCCAGCTGGTTGTCATTTCACTCGGCTCGGTCCGGAGGAGAAGGACTCAGCCGCGGCTGCGGGACCCGGGGGGGGGAGGGAAACGACACCGGGCGGCGGCGGCGGCGGCCGAGGAAGAAGAAGGGACGGCAGCCGCGCGATCCACGAGGAGACAAGAAGAAGACGACGACGAGCCAAAAAAAAAAGACTGGAGAGTTCCGCCAATCACGGACTGCGGGGACCGGGAGTGGGGGTCAGAGCGCCGGCGCCGGCCTCGAAACCGTGAGGAGAAACAAAAGCGCTTCTAAATTATCGTTCCAAACGGGGATCCCAGGGGAGGGGGCGCGGGGCGAGCCAAGCCGGCGCGGCCGGGGCCTGTCTCTTTTAGGGTAACTACGGTAGTGGGCTTTCTCTCCCTTCCCCCCCCTCCTTTGATCCCTCCCCCTCCCTCCCCCCTCCTCCCCCCCCCCCGCGGAGAATCGATCTGCAAGAACTGAACCAACCCCCCCTCCCCCCCCGACTCCCCCCCACCCCGGGTCCCATGAGGGGAAAAAAACCCCGGAGCCGCCACGAGGGGAAGAGGTAGAAACCACAGGACCTTCCAGGTCACCCCCTTCGTCCTCCCCGCACCCCCAAGCTGCCAGCTCACCCTCCTCCCGTCTTGCTGATCGCGACACTTCACCACCCCCCCTCCCACCCCCCCAGCGTCGTGTCTCTGCTGCCACCACCACCCACCTAACCCACCCCCTCCCTCACCACCCCCCCCATCCCCATCCTTGCCCTCCTACCCACCCACCACCCTTTGATGGGGGAGAGGAAGCCTGGGGGGGACCCCAAGAATAGCAATCGCCGCACGATCTGCACCCCGATCCTCAGGATTCACCCCAGAGGCCCACCCTGCGCCCTTACAAAACTGCAGAAGCGGAGACCAGCCCCAGCAGAGCAACCAGCCCTGCTACCTTCCTGCTTCCAGTAGTCCATGCTGGTGTTTCTCTTCTGCAACTAGGACTTTTCTCCCCTCCTCCCCCAGATAAACTAATATAATCTATCTATATAAATATATAATATAATATATAATGTTCTTAAATTATTCCTGATTTTTTAAAAAAAAAAAAACTGAGCTGCCAAGAAGAAGAAAAACCTATTCTCCCCTTAGCCCTCTTCTAATTTTTATGTGAATCTAAACTGCTGTAGAAGACCATATGTGATTGTTAAATTATATATATATATATATACAGAGAGAGAGAGAGAGAGAGAAAGAGATATATTTTTTACTCTGAACAATGCTTATTCTTCTACATCCATAGATGCTTGGCAGGCTGTGGGTTTGGTGTTGTTTTTTCTTGGGTCATTCATGTACATTTTCCTTTGGAAAAAGAAAGCGCCTATTTTACTAACCAAAGACTTGATTTTTTTACTCTCTGCATTTTTATTCCCTCCTACAAAAAAAGAAAAAAAAGAAGCCCAATTGGACTCACGTCAATGTTTTCAGAGCCCTTTTTTTTTTTTTTTAAATCGTATTATTTTTTTTCTTTCCGAGAGACCATTATTCCAAATCAGAGCCCCTTAAGGTGATTCAACGACTCAGATCTCCCGAGTTAGCTCTCAAATAGACATTTCACACACAGCAACTTCCACTGGGGCGTGGAGACGTCAGGTTGGTTTTTGTTTTTTGGTTTTTTGTTTTTTTTTTTTGAAATTGTGGGCTTCTGATCCTCCGAAGAACTCCATGGGGGATTACGGGTTTGGAGTGCTAGTACAGAGCAACACGGGGAACAAGCCCGCGTTTCCAGTTCGGTTCCACCCGCACCTGCAGCCTGCGCACCACCACCAGAGCGCCGCCCCGGGCCCCGCCGCCTTCCTGGCCAGCAGCCCGGCGGCGCCCGGCGGCGGCGGGGGCGGCGCGGGCGGCGGCGCGGGCTCGGCCTGGCTCTTCCCGGCGCCCGCCGCCGCGCACCACCTGCAGGATGAGCTCCTGGGGTCGGACAAGGCCAAGGGCCCGGCCCCGGAGCCGGCCGAGCCGGGGCTGGACAAGCAGCCGCTGTCGCCAGGCCCGGGCCCCGGCCCGGACGGCGCGGCCCTGCCGGAGCCCGAGAAGGCCAAGGCGGACGAGAGCCCCGGCGACGGCGCGTCGGACGGCGGCGCCGGCAAGGAGAAGCTGCGCCTCGAGTCGCCGGTGCTGACGGGGTTCGACTACCCGGAGGCGGCGGCGGCGGCGGCGGGGCTGGGCGGCTCCCCGCAGCCGCTGGCCTCCAGCGCCGCCTCGTCGCTGCCGGGCTTCAGCAGCTGGTCAGCGGCGCTGGCGCCCTCCGCGACGGCCTCCGCCTCGGCCTCCTCCGCGGCCTCGGCCGCCGCCGCCGCCGCGCTCCTCGGCGAGGACGCCAGCTTCTTCCACCAGGGCGGCGTGGCGGCGGCGCCCTCGGCCGGCAGCGGGGCGCTGCTGTTCCAGAACTTCCCCCACCACGTGAGCCCGGGCTTCGGCGCCGGCTTCTCGCCGCAGCCCCACGCGCACCACGCCGCGCACTTCCCGCCGCACCACGGCCCGCACCCGCCGCCGCCGCCTCCGCCGCCTCCGCCGCCGCCGCCGCCGCCGCCGGCGCCGCGCCGCTCCCCGGCCAGCCCGCACCCGCCGCCGCCGCCGCCGCCCTTCGCGCACCGCCCCGCCGCCGCCGCCTTCGGCCAGCTGCCGCCGCACCTGCCCGGCGGCCTGAGCAAGCCGCCCTCGCCCTGGAGCAGCTACCAGAGCCCCTCCCCGAGCCCGGCCTCCTCCTGGAGCCCCGGCGGCGGCGGCGGCGGAGGGGGCGGCGGCGGCGGCGGCTGGGGCGGCGCCCCCCAAGGCCGCGATCACCGCCGCGGCCTCAACGGCGGCCTCGCGCCCCTCACCTCCATCTCGCCCCTGAAGAAGAGCTTCGCCAGCAGCCACCTGCAGCTGCAGAAGTACGCCCGCCCCAGCGCGGCCTTCGCCCCCAAATCCTGGATGGACGACAGCCTGAACCGAGCCGACAACATCTTCCCCTTCCCGGTAAGATCCGCGCTCCACGGGCAGATGTGGGGATAAGGAAAGAGGCCCCGGGGGGCACATCTGGGGGGGGGGGATTGTGTGTGCACACACACACACACACACACACACACACACACACACACACACACTCGCCAGACCTTACAGGAGCCGACAAGAGTGTGATTTTGGAAGGAAAACAGAAATGCCCAGCTGTTTCTCTACAACAGGGTTGTAACTGCCGTCCCCATGGATTCCACCGGTCCATGATGACTAGCAGATCGTTTTCCCCACGTCCAGGTGATGAATGATCCATCCCTTTCTCGCCTTCCCCCCCCCCCCCAACCCAAGACAGGGGGACAGTTTTCTCCCTTTCATTTAGGGGACCTATGGATCCAAGTAGATCTTTGGGTGTGGAGACGCAAGGTAATGTGTATCTTGCCCATGACTCTGGCTCAAAAGGAAAAAGTTTTTATTTATTTATTATTTTTATTTTGGTCAAGTCGTGGGGCCTGAACTCAGGGCCTGGGCGCTGTCCCTCAGCTCTTCAGCTCAAGGCTGGCACTCTACCACTTGAGCCACAGCACCACTTCCAGCTTTTTTCTTTTTGCTTATGTGGTGCTGAGGAATCGAACCCAGGGCCTCAGGCATGCAAGGCAAGCGCTCTACCACTGAGCCACCTTCCCAGCCCCTTTATTTATTTATTTTGGCACTGTAAAGCAGTGATCCATTGAGAACCAGCTTACCTAATTCAAGTTTCTCCCCTGGTTATGTTTTCAAACCTGCCACCTGGTATTCTAAACAGCCTGCACGGGCCATTTCCTCTTCGGCCTCTGGAACTTGTGGCCTGCCCGGTGTCAGGATGGACTAGCGGTGGGAGAAAAATGATTAAAATGTTTTGATCATCATCACCGTGGTTTAAAACTTAACGGTTATTTTGGCAGTGCTGGGCAGTGGTGGCCAGGCCCTCCAACACACTAAATAGTAGAGTGACTCTGTGTGTGTGTGTGTGTGTGTGTGTGTGTGTGTGTGTGTGTGTGTGTGTGTGTGTGTGTGTGTGTGTGTGTGTGTGTGGTGTGTGAGATGTCTTTCAGCCATTTGTTTCTTTTCCAGTGTTAACACTAGGGGTGTGGATAATTAAAGCACTCCTAAAAATAGATGCAGGCACAGATCACCCGATCTTCCTGGCTACTGGTCTCTCCCTTTTCTGGCAAAGGTCAAATGCGTTGGTATTTTGGACCTAATGAGCAGCTAGTTTTGTTTAAGTAGAAACAAACTAAAGGGAATTTCTGCATTAGTTGAACAGTACTCGCCTCATTAAATAGATATGCTTTGGGAGTTTACTCATGTGTATGTCTTTAAGAAAGTTTATAGGTAGCATTGAATCAGTCATCTCAATGAACCCTTTAAGAGAAATCCTATCATTATTTTCCTTTTTTAGGTGAGGGAAATTATACAGAACTGGTAAGAGTAGGAATTCTAGGCTGGAAAACCAGGATTGAAAATATGTAGGGGGCTGAGGGTGTGTCTAAGAGGGAAAATTGTTCCCTAGGATGCACAAGGCCCTGAGTTTGTGTCAGGAACACACACACACACACACACACATACACACACAGTCTCTCTCTCTGTCTCTGTCTCTCTCTCTGTCTCTCTCTGTCTCTGTCTCTGTCTCTTTCTCTCCCTCTCCCTCCCTCCCTCCCTATACCTTAAAAAAAGCACATTACTTTAGATTGTTTTCAAGATCCTTCCATGACAGATAACAGAATATCCTAAATGTACTATTAGTGCAAACAGAATTATCTGCTTAAGTTAGTCATTTGTGTAGGAAAGGGGAAATTTGCTGAGAAAACCCTGTATCCTTTTAAGGATTTGAATGACTGGTGTGTCCCCTAAGGATCCAGAGGTAATGTGCCTTAGAATATGAGGTGAAGTTTAGTTTTAGATTTTTAAAAATGTAATTTTTTTTCTTATCACAAGCTGTTTATGTTTGCCTTTAGGATACCTTTTCACAAATAAGAGCTATCATGATGTACTAATACAGATATTACTATGGTTATGACGTAGATAGTCATATGACTACATATATTATCTCTATCTATCTATCTATCTATCTATCTATCTATCTATCTATCTATCTATCTATCTATCTATCTATCTGTCAATTGTGGGGCTTGAACTCTGGGCCTGGGCCCTGTCCCTCAGCTCTTCAGCTCAAGGTGATCGCTCTACCCCTTGAGCCACAGCGCCACTACCAGTTTTCTGAGTGGTTTATTGGAGATAAGAGTCTCCTGGACTTTCCTGCCTGGGCGGGCTTTGAACCACAGTCCTCAGATCTCAGCCTCCTGAGTAGCTAGGATGACAGGCGTGAGCCACCAGCACCAGGCTACTGCTATGACATATATTTTTTAAAGGTTTCTGTGGTAGTCCTTTGAATATAAGTTTAAAAGAAATTGAATGCAATAACAACATTATTTATGTAATACTAATTTAAAAATCCAAGATGACATTCTACACTTTTTTGTTTTTTTTGGTGCCCGTCCTAGGCACCTGGGCACTGTCCCTGAGCTTCTTTTGCTCCAAGCTAGCACTACTCTACCACTTGAGCCACAGTGCCACTTCTGGCTTTTGGGTGATTAATTACAGATAAGAGTCTCATGGAATTTCCTGCCAGGGGTTGGCTTGGAACCATGATCCTTGGATCTCAGCCGCCTGAGTAGCTAGGATGACAGGCGTGAGTCACCGGCGCCTGGCCATTCTGCACATTTTAAGCAAGTCAAGTTTGGCTGAGAATTGACTGTACTTTTCTTATTTTGCTCCTATGCACTAACAAAATGAATTTATGTGACCTAATCATCTAATGCTCATTTCTAGCTTACTGACTGAATGATAAAGGTTCTGCTCACAGTACAGAAAATGAATAAAATGTGCATAGAGGCACATTCATTAAAAAAAAATTCCTTCTGGGGCTAATTGAATGTGTTTACTTTGTGAAATAGTTTTGATCAGATAATTTATTTGGAGATGATGCTGATTTATGAAATAATAGATCCAAATTGAAACTAATTTCCCCTTGTCTCTTATATTAAAGATGGATAAAGCATAATCAGTATGCTGATTCAGAGTGTAAATTGTTGAATTCTCCTACCTGTTCCCACTATTTTTAGTGTGTGTGTGTGTGTTTGTGTGTGTGTGTGTGTGTGTGTGTGTGTGTGTGTGTGTGTGTGTGTGTGAAGAGAGAGAGATTAAATGGAGGTGATTTGAAAGTCATAAGAGAAATAAGTGATTTGACAAAATCTTTTTGACAAGTAACTTCTAGTTGGGATTTTAAAAAAATTGTAAGAAGTAAATAAACTGACCAGTGTGGTGCGTACTTAAATGAATACAGTTTTTATGTGTGTGTTTTGGAAAACAATGATGCTTTTGAATTCGTTTTTTGGCAAAAAACAAAAATACCCTTTTGAGTTGTTAGGGATTACTTGGCTAAATTGGATATGGCAAAACTGTAAGGATTATTTATTTGAGATCCAGGAGAATTAGTGTGTGGACTTGGCTTTATGAGTATCAGCATTTGGGGACCTTAGTTCCTTCCTAAAGTGTGGGGGCTGACCCACGTGACTTCTGGAGTCCTTTATCATTTTAAAGCAGCCCACTGTGAAATTTAAACTGCTTCAGCTGCAACTCACCTTGCCTTCCAAATGCTGTCGTTCCATTTAAATTTATAACCTGAGCACTACTAATTTTAGGAAAGAAAATGTATAGATATTGCCAACTGCATTTCAATTGGCTATTTAAAAAGACCTCCTATGTGTTAATGGAAGTATTTTGAAATAGACTACAGAAATTACAGGATAGAATTAACCTGGCTGCATTATTACTTTAGTATTAATCAAAGGCTAACATGGGATTGTTATATTAAAAGGAATGATTTCTCTGATTATAGTGCAATGATTAGTTTAATTTGAAATGACCCAGAATGATTGTGTGTGTGTGTGTGTGTGCATGCGTGCACCAGTCCTGGGGCTTGAACTCAGAGCCTGGGCGCTGTCCCTGAGCTTCTTTTGCTCAAGGCTAGCACTCTACCGCTTGAGCCATAGCGCCACTTCCGGTTTTCTGGTGATTCATTGGAGATAAGAGTCTCATGGACATTCCTGCCCAAGCTGGCTTTGAACCTTGATCCTCCGATCTCAGCCTCCTGACTAGCTAGGATTACAGGTGTGAGCCACCACCGCCTGGCCAGAATGATTTTTTTTTTAAACACTTGTTTAGTGCGGATTTGGGTACAAATGAATAACTCCCCGCTCCCCACACACACCCCTAAAATCTCAACATGTTTTTGAAGCATGAACCGCGATTCCAAATGTTTGAATAACCATCAGACAACTGTCATAGGAAGGCATTGTGATTTGTTTTTGAAGTAAAAATTGTGTCTTAAGTTATTTTTGCATAGCCTCTAAGAATTCAGATGGCGTGCCTCAAATCCTGTTTCCTGACATCTTAAATGAATGTGCATTTCCTAAGAGCTAACATGTCTCCCTCCTGTGTTCTACATGTTTTACATATATTTACTCATTGAATACATTCAGCAATCATGTGAGGCAGAAATTGTTATTATTATCCCAACACAAGAATAGACTCTTCACCTTTATTATCATATTCATAACCCTAATACAGGTGGGAGTAGAGAGGGCGGGGACAACTCCCAGAAGCAATGTCAGATGAAAGCAAAAATTCTTAGTGATACATAAATGCTGGAAAGCTGATGGTAAGCCAGGCATTGTGCAGGAGTCAAAGCCAGTCTGGGCAATACAATGAAGTTTTGTCTCAATAAATAAACAAGACAGCAGATATACAAGTAATCCCCCCCTCCACCCACATGCACAAAATGTGATCATAGAGCTTGAAAGTGGAAAATAATGGAATATATTTGCTTGTCAACTTTAGATGTTAAACGTACACAATATTCAAGTCTGTGGTTTTGTTTGTGATTTTGAGTAGTTACTGTATAGCTGGCATTGGGCTAGACACTAGCCAATACATTACTGCATTTCCTCATTTTTAATGATTAGCGTTTACTTATTGTCCAAAGGCACTTCATGGGACTATTTCCATCTATGTATAGAATGTACTTTGATAAAATTCAGCTCCTTACTTTCTTCTCCCTCCCATTAAAAAAAGTATTTTAGTAGGCTTCATTATTCTATTTTTTCATACATGCACATAAAATGCTTCAATATGAGATTTCTTAACCTTGTGACTTCTGTTTTATTGCCCCGATTTCAAAATGAAGGAATGAAGCCCATATTTGCCTGACTGCAAGCATGATTTGACCTTTCCATTAAAGAGAGAAAAAAAAAAAGTCCTACCTAAAATGCCAAACACATCCTGGAACTCCAATGGCCAAACCAAATAATATATGGGGACACCTGCCAATAATTACATTTGCTTCCTTTCTCCTCCTCCTCCTCTCTTTCTTTCCTTCCCTCCCTCCCTCCCTCCCTTTCTTCCTTCCTTCGTTTTATTTTTTGAGTAAAAGATCAAGACTCGAACTCAGTACCAGCTGCTTTTGCTCATTGGCTAGTGCTCTACCAACTGAGACACGTCTCCAACACCTCAGCAATTATATTTGAATGTAGCACTTTGGAGGGGTGCTGAGCCCTTCCATTCTTACAGAGAAGGAGAGTCTTGTCTGGTGTTTGGGCTCACCCTGTTACCAAAAGCTCCATTATCTAACTGTCTCTTTTCCATGAATCCGGAAATAGGCAGAAAGATCTGTAGGTCACACACATTCTCCTAAAACTTGATTGGCAGGACTTTTATTTATTTAAGAGTCCCAGATACCCTTTCTTGAGACACAGCACACGGATTTGTCCAGTTGTTATAACCAGGCAAGTAATTCTTGTCGCTTTAATAACCCAGGGTTGTCAGTTTACGGATCGTTAAAATTAGACACTGCAGCTCATGTTTGGAAACAGCAAAGTTGTGCCACTGCTTCCTGTTTGAAAATCATGAAGTTATTAAAATTCTCTTCATGTGTGTCCTCATCCCATTTTTTCCCCCTTTTTCTTGACATGATCCCAAGGGAGATTTTGTTGGATAGGAAATATTTGGTTTGACTTAGAAAGGGAGACACTAATTTTTAAACGACAAAACAGGGGATTGAATCGATCTAACAAAATGGGGAGATTGGAAAACAAACACACACTTGGGGATGCCTGGGCACCAGTGGCTCACGCCTGTAATCCCAGCTACTCAGGAGGCTGAGTTCAGAAGATTGTGGTTTGAATAATAATAATTTGTGAGACACTTGTTTCCAACTAAACGTCAAGAAGCTCGAGCTGTGGCTCGAGCGGTAGAGCATTAGCCTTGAGCAAAAAGAGTTTCAGGGACAGCCACTAGGCCCTGAGTTCAAGCCCCAGGACCAGCACACACAACACCCCCCACATCCAAAACAAAAAAATCCCGAGGAAAAGCCTCTGAGATACAATTCCTTTCTCTTTGTCTAAAGGCTTCTAACTAAATTGAATTACTTTTCTGGTGGAGCTGAAACAAACAGGATTATTTTTTTTAAAATTATGATTATATTTTGTTGTCTAGTGAGGTCAACACATTTTACCCTGACATTTAGCAGGAAAAACCTGTTTATTGCAAGCCTAGCAAGCATATCTTCGCTGCTTGCAATTAGAAAGATGCCACTTAGTTCTTCATTTAAGCTTGTGCAGGTAATCCTTGGTGTTCATAAGAAAGAAATGGGCAGTGTCTTAAAACTAACATATGCCTAGTTTGAATTTTACAGCCTACATTTATTTTTCCTTATGAGTTTTCTGTGTCTTGCTAGAAGGAAAATCATCTTTAAGAGCTCCACTGTCACATTTTCTCAGCAATGTATTGTGCCTGGGGTTTGGGGTTTTTCATAGACCAGAAAATGTGAATAATGCATGCTTCAACATGAACACTCATTTTAATTTTGGGGGTATGTGAAAAATACTTGTTCAAGATCCCTTGCAGAATTTGAAAGTATGTATTCGGCCTAATAACAAATGTAGGCCAAATATTAGTAAGATTCCAATTTAGTGTGGCTTCACATCTAACTTTTATTTTTTTTTTAAAGTCATATATTATTGAGACTTGAGTGACAGTTTCCAGCTTTTGGAAAAGGCAGTGCACGGAGAGAGAAAGTTCTAGTTCTTATTTCCTTAAACCAGTTTCTCCAGGTGAGACTTAAATAATTACTGAGAAAGACTGTGTTTTCTGAGGCCAAAAATGTCACAGAGAAAATCGTTTAAATTTGGGAAGACAGTACCTCATCCATAATAGTATCTGATAGTAGAGGGTGGTTGTAAGGCTTCTTAAATAATGTGCCTATACTAATACCTTTGTTGTTGTTGTTGTTTTGGTCAGGGGATGTCTGCAGTGGTTCTTGAGCTTGGGTCCTTACATTCTGAGTTGGCTTTTTGTCCATAGCTAGTACTCTTGCACAAATAGCGCAGTCAGACACATGCAATTAAATATATTGTCAAATCATTTTTTTATAGACTCATGCCAGCTTTTTGCCGGCTGATTGCAAGATCAGAGTCTCATGGACTTTTATGGAACCTCGATCCTCAGATCTCTGCTGCATGAGTAGCTACAATTCCCGGCTCACTTAACATTTTAAAATTTGAAATGTGGCCTTTAAATGCTGACTAAAGCTAGGTACTGGTGGCTCACACCTGTAAGACTAGCTATTCAGGAAGCTGAGCCATGAGGATTGGTGTTCATAGTCAACCTGGGCAGCAAAGTCTTATGAGACTCTAATCTCCAATGAACCACCAAAAAGCCAGAAATGGAGCTATGGCTCATGTGGTGGAGTGCTAACCTTGAGAATAAAAGCTCAGTGACAGTACCCAGGCCCTGACTTTAAGACATATGTACACACACACACACACACACACACACACACACACACTCCAAAAACAACAACAAACCAACAAGCAAGACCCAACCCCAAAAACAACAATGAAAAATAAACACAGCTGAGTGAGTAATATGAAATTAAAGTAATTACAAATAAAGCTTGGGGTTTCTGTGAAAAATATTGAATAATTTAATAATTACTTATTGCATATGCTTTATTTCCTAGAGTACTTCTTTTGAACCAGTTATTGATAAAACCCAGGACAGATAAAACAGTGAGCAGAATTATCAGTTTTCTTGAAGGGAATTTTTTTTTTTTCTTTTTGTCATGGAGCATGAACTCTGGGCCTGGGCATTGTCCCTGAGCATTTTTGCTCAAGGCTAGCACTCTCTGTCACTTGAGCCATAGCTCTTCTTCCAGCTTTTTGGTGGTTCCTTGGAGATAGGAATCTCACAGACTTTCCTGCCCAAGCTGGCTTTGAACCATGATCCTCAGATCTCAGCCTCCTGAGTAGCTAGGATGACAGGCGTGAGCTACTGGCTCCTGGCTATGTCATTTTATTTTAACCCATGGGCAGGTTGCTTTTCAAGATCATTTTCAAGGCCCACAGAAAGAAGAGATGTCCAGGGTTACAGGACCTAAGGCTCAGTTTAGACATAAATATTGTGTGTTGGGGTGGGGCCTTCTTCCTCTAGACTCGTGACCCAGGTCCAGCCCGGCAGACATATGAAAGAGCAACCCTGTCTGCCATTCATGGGTCTTTGTGATGTCATCTCTCAGCGCCTGGCTACAGTACTGTTTAATTTTCTGAAACCAGTAGCCTCTTGAGCCGAATAACTCAGTCAGAACCAGCGATGATATATTTAGGTTCAGCAAGTTGAGCTTATTATCATTATCTATCTGAAACATGCTAGAACACACACACACACACAGAATAGTTGAATGATTATTTTAAATTATCCCTAGCTTAAAATGTAAGATTCAGGTTCTTTTTTTTTAATTTTTATTTTTTGACTGTGTCTTATCACTGCCAGGCCTGTCAGAAAACTGATCTCATTTAACCCCTACCAAAGTTTTGTAAGGGAGGCATTAGCTCTTCATTCTGGAGGTGAACTTTTCAAGCAAAGTTGAATGATGTTGCAGTGTGGAGATTACTTTCCAAGTAAGTGGTGATTTGAACTCAGATCGGATTGTCTTATGAGTTTCATTATTTCTTTCTACCAGGCAAGGTTAGAATGAGTAATCAAGAGGAATTCTACTGATCCAGAAACTAATTGAGTCTAGATTGCCAGTTAGAGTTTTAAATCTAAGTAAGTGGTAACCAGAAGTATTTATTACTTCAAGTATGTGTGTGTGTGTGTGTGTGTGTGTGTGTGTGTGTGTGTGTGTGTGTGTGTGTGTGTGTGTGAGAAAGAGAGAGAGAGAGTGTGTGAGTGTGAGAGTGAGAGTATGTGTGTACTGGGGCTTGAACTCACAGCTGGGTGCTTTCCCTTAGCTTTTTCACTCAAGGCTGGCACTCTACTATTTGATCCACAGCTGCACTTCTGGCTTTTTGCTGGTTAATTGACTCATGGACTTTCCTTCTCTCTGGCTGACTGTGAACCATGATCCTCAGATCTCAGCCTCCTGAGTAGCTAGGATGACAGATGTGAGCCCCTGGTGGGGCACTTGACTCTGACATTTGTTACCTCTTTTAGGCTACAAGTATACAATCAAAGACCCCTTTCAGGTATCAATAGTGAAAATTCTCAATCATGGTAGGACTCACTTAAATGGACTCTTCTGAGCTTTTCTTCTTATACTTTGTGACTTTGAGGAAGGACGATTAGCTAACTTCTCTCTTGGCTTCATTGAGTTTTCATACAGGGTGATTCTGATACGTAATTTATACAAGATGCACTGAGCAGAGCTCAGAGGATCTTGGTAGCCATTTTCTGGTAGTTTGGTCTGACCGATTGGTGGTATGCTATACGCATGCTCCAGTCTGGATGTGAAGGTCAGGGAACTTCACGGTCAAGTGCAGAAGTAGCCTCACTCAGCTTGTCTGTATCTTGTGCCAAGTCAGAGTGCTAACAGGTTGCAGGGGGGAAAGGGGCGTGGGTGGCCTGTGCCAGCATGCGGGCAGTGATCTGTGGGCCTACATGTTATTTAATCCAAGAAGAATATTTACCTTTTGAAAGATCTGGGGTGAAAATTCCCATCGCCACCTCCGATCAACTATGAACTTCACTGGCATTTCAAAGTTCCTATTTATTTTGGCAGCAGACACACGGGCGGAGACTTTCCTTTTGAACCAAAATATTTTCCTTTCCCTTCTTCATCAGAGAAAGAGAAACTTCCATTGCCCGATGCAAATGCATAGCAGGTTGGAGAAATTACCAGAGCAATGTAGGTTTTTCCAAGGAGAGAATGAGTGCAGAGTCTAGCTGAATTTTTGGCTTAGGTTGTTTTTTTTTTTTAAAAATTTGTTATTTATTTTGTTATCTGTTTATTATATTGTTATTTATTTGTTATTTTTTATTTGTTACCTTTCTAGATCTCAGTCTAGTAATTCCAAAGTACAATGGACTCAAGTTTATAAAAAGACCCACTAGTAGAGCAATGGTAGGTGTGGTGGGGTATGTTTAGATGATAAAATTGAGGCCAAGCAGTTACTGGCTCTGAGCATGAATTCTAGCTATTAGCACTCCATATTCAGCACAAAAAATGGAACCCAATGAATGGGTTTCATAGCTCTCATTTTCTAACATACAATCTTTTCAATAATAGTAGCCTTTTTGAGAGGCATTTGCCTGTGGGTCTCTAGTCGATAGGATATTAACAGATATAATGAATTTTCCCCTTGATACAGAAAACCCTTAGATGTTTAACAAATGGTAGGTACTGGTATTTGCTACTTCTTAAAATCAGAGAGAATATTGTCCTAATTCTATGAAAGCAAGTCACTATGTAGATTTTTTCCCCCCTTGTTCTGGGGCTTGATCTCAGGACCTGTGCTCTTCCTTGTTTGTTTGTTTGTTTGTTTGTTTTTCCACTCAAGACTGTCAGCTCCACTTCTAGCTTTTTGGTGGTTTACTAGGGATAAGAATTTCGTGGACTTTTCTGTCCAGTCTGGCTTTGAACCAGGATTCTTAGATCTCAGCCTCTTGAGTTGCTCGGATTACAGACGAGCCACCAGCACCCAACAAGTATGTAGTTTTCTAATAATATGACTTGATGAATGGGAGTAATATTAACTACTGATTAGTTCATCTGTTTTATAGATTGTTTTCTGAATAGTGATGGCTTGCTCATAGGGTGTTGGATTGAGTGGAGAGAGAGAAGAGGGAGAGAGAGGGAGAGAGAGAGGATACATCATTAGTAATTGTCTGAAGGCAGATAGTCTATATTGTTGAATGAAAACAAGAAGCCAAAGCTACCAGGTAGATGAATACCAAACGCTATATATATATATATATATATATATATATATATATATATATATATACACACACATATACATATATATGCATACACATACATAATATACATACACATACATATACATATATGTATATATATTTTGTTGTTGTTGTGGGGCTTGAACTCAGGGCCTGAGCGCTGTCCCTGAGCTCTTCTGCTCAAGGCTAACCTCTACCACTTTCAGCCACACTACCACTTCCTATTTTTGGGTGGTTGATTGAAGATAAGAGTTTCAGAAATTTTCCTGTCAGGGCTGGCTTTGACGTGTGATCCTTAGATCTCAGCCTCCTGAGTAGCTAGGATTACAAGCGTGAGCCACTGGCACCTGGCTAAAGACAGTATTTTATAGTGAAAATCTTAAGTGCCATCTTTGTAATTTGTTCTTAATAGTGAGCCACTTTGTTTTCTAAAAAGTAACTTGCTATTTGTAGAAATTGCCCTCCATTGTAATCTTTTCCCTAGTGTATGTGCTTTACATCTTGGATTAAAAGCTATTTTAGGTTTTTGTGAGCAAAGTCATTCTCTTCATAAGCTCACATTAAAAAGGTTCTTTACCTTGTTTCAACTGGATTGTACATAGCTTTTCCATCAGGATATAAAGTACAAACCATACATACATACTCCCAAGTGTCTAGGAAGTTAATCTGTTGTGTGTGTGTGTGTGTGCGTGTGTGTGCGTGTGTGCGTGTGCGCGTGTGCGCGTGTGCGAGCGCGCGTGTGCATGCATGCGTGCCAGTCCTGGGACTTGAACTCATGGCCTGAGCTCAGTCTCTGAACTTTTTCACTCAAGGCTTAGCACCCTACCACTGAGCCACAACTCCACTTCCGACTTTCCAGTGATTAACTGGAGATAAGAGTCTCATGGACTTTCCTGCCCAGGCTGGCTTTGAACTATGATCCTCAGATCTCAGCCTCCTGAGTAGCTAGGATTATAGGCGTAAGCTACTAGCACTCCACTGGAAATTAACATGTTGAATGGAATTGTTTATCTCAGTGGTTTTCAGAGTGTAGTTGCTAGCATTATTTAATCTGAATTTTGGGCTCTTCCTAGACCAGATGAATGAAAAAAAAAATCTCTGTAGCAACTGCCTGAGGAATTTAGTGGCTGGGAATGTGGCTCAGTGGTAGAGTGCTTGCAGTGAGCAAAAGAAACTCAGGGACCAGTGCCCAGGCCCTGATTTCAAGTCCCAGACCTGGCAACTCAGGGGTAGGTGCCAGTGACTCACACCTGTAATCCTGAGTTCAGCCTGCAAGAATGGCGCGCGCGCACGCACACACACACACACACACACACACACACACACACACACACACAGGGAACACATTTGTTATTTTACATTATATGTAGCATAATGAAAATCCATTATTAAAAGGAAGAAGGCCCCGCCCTTGGAAATATTTTGATTTGTCAGAAGGCTATTTTTAACCACCTGTGAGTTTTTCTTAGTGGGGTTACATAATTTTTCCTTTAGAAAAAAAAAACTGTCCTGTTTAGTTAGAGATGGCAGAGTGAAACTAGCCAGCAGTCGACACATGACTGGGTATATATATGAAATCCAGCAATCAGATTGCAAAACAGCAGTTCTCTGCCTTGCCCGGGCTTGGGTGTCGTCCACCCATGCATCGATTATTCAGGCCTTGTGTTCTAGAGTCGAAAGGCCCAAAGTTCAAATTGGGCTGTGAAAGGAAATAGTCATGGAGTATCCTTAATTACAACAGGAATTGTAATACACGAAGCTGTGTCTGAGGGGCTTAGCACTGTTGGAACTATTTTTACTTTTGTGGCCACTTGGCTGCTGTGATTAACAGCAGACGACTGAAGATACACTCACTTGTCCCATTCTTGAATTTGTGAGTTTGGTGAGTCACATCTTGTCTTCTGTCCCATTGGGGCCTAGAAGATAAGGCTCCTCTCTCTCTCTCTCTTTTGCTTGCTCTCTTGCCCTCTCTCTCTCATGATTATCAGACCTCTGTTATCAACCTCTGTCACCCTTGCTTTTGTTCTTTTTGTCCCCCCTTTACTAAGTAATAGCTGAGTGCCTAGTTTATTTTATTTTTGTGTCAGTCCTGGGGCTTGAACTCAGGGTCTGGGGACTATCCCTTGGCCTTTTCGCTCCTGGCTGACACTCTACACTTGAGCTACAGCTTTCTGGCTTTTTGGTAGTTAATTGCAGCTAAGAGTCTTGCAGAATTGCTTGCTGGGCTGGCTTTGAACACGTGACCCTCAGCTTCCACCCTTCCGAAGAGTTAGGGCTACAGCTGACTTTCTAGCTTCCTCCTCCCCTCCCTTTTCCTCTTTCTTTTCTATTTTTTTCCCCTTCCTTTTAAAGGCAAACAGAGCAAGTTTATTTGTAAGGCAAAGAACAGCCGAGGAAGGAAAGTAGGGAGACTATCCATCTGGACAGGGACCTCCAAAGAGGAAGTCTGATGGAAACTTGGAGGGTGCATTTTTTTTCTTTTGGTAGTATGGGGCCTCTCCCATATCTATTCCCCTGGGCTTTGCGCTAATTACTTGATGGCTTAGCTTTTTTTTTTTTTTTTTTCATTAGCTATCTACTGTTTACTTGTCCAGCAAGTTCATGCATTCAGGAGCCCTTAAAACAGAGGATCTTCTTTTCCAATGTGTGTCTTTTTTGGGGGGGTTGGGAAAGGTTGGTAGTGGGATTTGAACTCAGGGCCTGGGCACTGTCCCTGAGCTTTTTCTGCAGCTCAAGGCTAGCACACTAGCACTTTGAGCCACAGCGCCACTTCCAGTTTTCTGGTGATTCATTGGAGATGAAAGCCTTTCCTACCCAGGCCGGCTTTGAACTGCGATCATCAGATCTCAGCCTCCTGAGTAGCTAGGATGACAGAGCCAGAGGCATCTGGCTTTAATGATTTTTGGACCGCCATGATTGTTAGCCTACTATGGCTGCTTGAATCCTACTTGCACTTGAACCTGTCCATCCAGTAAACTACGTAAGTTTCTTTCCTCTTAGCCTTTATCATGAACATGGAAATAACACAGTCTAATTTGAGGAGATTTGATGATTAATCAAGACAGTATTACAAAGTACCTGGACTATTGCAGGTTTTATTCAATGCCTAATAGAGAGAAAGTCTGCCTTTTTACCCTTTCTCCCCTTAGGGCTGCTAAGAGAAATGAGCAAAAGTGGGGTTGAAACTAAAAACAGATTGTTGATGCTTCTTGTTTTGTACGAGATAGTGTTTTATTGAAATCAAGACACTTTGCTCCCAACACGATGCTTAAAATTCCCTCAGCCCCATCTTGTTATTTTGTTTTGTGTATGGCTTAATGCAAATGTGTGGTGTTCTGTTCAGATACAAAAATGGCTGGGGATGAGTAAGTACTTACTTATGTGGAGGTGGGCGATGTTCAGAGATTACTGACTATAGGGGTTCACTAACCCTCTGTTACTTTATGGACAAAAAACGCTGAACTGGGCCGGGTGCAGTGATACACGCCTATCATCCAAGCTGTTCAGGAGGCTGAGATCTGAGAATCATAGCTCAAAACCAGCCTAGACAGGAAAGCCCTTGAGACTCTTATTTCCAGTTAAACACGCACACACACACACACGTGCATGTGCGCACGCGCACACACACACACACACACAGACAGACACACACACACAGAGAAAGCAGATCAGAAGCTGTGGTTCTAGTGGTAAAGTGCTAACCTTAAGCAGAAATGCTTAGGGGCAGTGCCAAGGCCCCGAGTCTCCACCCCAGGACCAGAAACTCTCCCCCCCCCCTAAAAAATAAGTCAGTTACCCTTCTCATGCACATTGTTTTGGTTTCCTCCCTAATTGTCATAATTAATTTAGAATTACATCTTGGAAAAGCACAGACATCTTAGGATACTGGAAAGCCAAAATGGAAAAAATGGACTTGAAGCTATGGGACTATGTGGGGAGAGTCAGTACAGATCCAATGAAGCACCTTTTCCCCCCTCCTTCTTCTTTTTTTTAATGCTTTTATAAAGATCAGGAAGAGTTGTGCAGGCTGCTAGTTGGTCCTGTGGCTTGAACTCAGGGCCTGGGCACTGTCCCTAAGCTCTTTTACTCAAGGCTGGCACTCTACCACTTGAGCCACAGCTCTACTTCTAGCTTTTTTTTTGGGGGGGGGGACCCAGTCGTGGGGCCTGAACTCTGGGCCTGGGCGCTGTCCCTCAGTTCTTCAGCTCAAGGCTAGCACTCTACCACTTGAGCCACAGCGCCACTTCTGGCTTTTTTCTTTTTGCTTATGTGGTGCTGAGGAATCAAATCCAGGGCCTCGTGCATGCTTGGCAAGCACTCTACCACTGAGCCACCTTCCCAGCCCCACTAGCTTTTTTCTTTTTTTAATTTTTATTTTATGCCTATTTGGAAATAAGAGTCTCATGGACTTTTCCACCTGGGCTGGTTTTGAACTTTGATCCTCAGATCTCAGCCTTCTGGAGTAGCGAGGATGACACATCGGTGCCTGGATTGAACTTTTTTCTTTTTAAATTAGGTGTTAAAAATAGAAAAGATAAGAGAAGGAGTAAAGAATTATAAACTTTGGACCTTCTCGGAGATCATAATGTTTATTTGACAAAATGTGTGGCTTTTGAACTCTGAATTAGCAGAA
This sequence comes from Dipodomys merriami, assembly GCF_024711535.1. Classification (NCBI taxonomy): domain Eukaryota; kingdom Metazoa; phylum Chordata; class Mammalia; order Rodentia; family Heteromyidae; genus Dipodomys; species Dipodomys merriami. The sequence continues at coordinate 100,073 of NW_027202790.1, read as the reverse complement.
CATCATAAGAGATAAAATGTCATATGAGCTAGACCTCGTTGCTCACACCAATATAATCCTAGCTGCTCAGGAAGGTGAGATCTGAGGATCAAAGTTCAAAGCCAGCCTAGGTAGAAATGTCCATGAGACTCTTATCTCCAAGTAACCAACTAAAGCTGGAAGTGGAGGTGTGGCTCAAATGGTAGAACATCCATCCTTCAGTGAAAAAGCTAAGGGAGAGTACAAGATCCTCAGTTCAATCCCCTGTACTAACACACACACACACACACACACACACACACACACACACACACACACACACACACACACACACACACACACACACACACACACACACACACAGTATATCTCTATGTATCTCACATGAACATCATAAGAAAATATTATACAAATGTAGTTTATGCTAAGTGTATACAAATACAGTTAAGAGTAAGTCTAACCCTGCATTTAATATTATCACCAGCAATCTGTTGAGGCTCTGATTCTTTCTTATTTTTGCCAGGCCTGGGGCTTGAACTCAGGGCCTGGGTGCTGCCCCTGAGCCTCTTTGTGTTCAAGGCTAGGACTCTACCACCTGAGCCACAGCGCCACTTCTGGTTTTTGAGTGGTTCATTGGAGACAAGAGTCTCACGGGGACTTTCCTGCCTTGGCTGACTTCGAACCTTGATCCTCAAGTCTCAGCCTCCTGAATAGCTAGGATGACAGATGTCAGCTACCAGCGCCTGGCTGATTCCTTCTGAATTCATGTAGAACTTAAGAGACCTTAACACTGTACTCTGAGGGTCAGTATTAATTGACAAGGGGTTGTGTAGTGCAACTTACTTGTGACCACAGAGTGAAATGGTGACAAATTCAAGGGAAGAATAGTCTGAGTGTAAAAAAAAGAGGATAGTGCTGTTTTTCTATCAAAAAAATTACTAAAATCTTTTCTTTTTTTTTGGCCAGTCCTGGGGCTTGAACTCAGGGCCTGGCGCTGTCTCTGACCTTCTTTTTGCTCAAGGCTAACACTCTACCACAGCACCACTTCCAGCTCTTGTGGTAGTTTTTAGTGGCATGAGAATCCCACAGATTTTCCTGCCCCAGGCTGGCTTTGAACTGCGATCCTCAAAGCTCATCCTTTTGAGTAGCTAGGATTACACGCATGAGCAAAGGTACCTGGATTAAATCATTGACATTGCAGCATTGCATTTAGGATTTAAATTTTAATGTATGTTGCCAGTTGGAAGTCAGTCTAAGTTTAAATTTAGCAAAATGTTCTAGGCAAGATATTTGGGGTATGGGGAGCTGGGAAGTAGTTCACTAAAATCTGATTTCCCATTCTGAACCTTTCAAGCCCCCCTTCCTCCCCCTCCTCCTCCCCTTCCCCTCTACTCCCCTCCCCCTGCTCTTCCTCCTCCTCTCCCTCTTCCTCTTTCTCCTCTTCTTCTTCCTCCTCCTTCCTCTTCCTCCTTCTCCTCCTCCTTTTCTTCTTCTATTTTTGTTTTTGTCCTGGGTACTGTCCCAGAGCCTTTATGCTCAAAGCTAGCCTAGCACTCTACGACTTGAGCCATAGTTCCATAGTTCTGGCTAAAAAGCCAGCGATTCATTGGACATGAGTCTCACAGACTTTCCTGCCCAGGCAGGATCCGAGATTCTCACATCTCAGCTTCCTGAGTAGCTAAATCAGGGGCCTGAACTATGGGCACAGGGCTTTTTATGCCTTCTTGACTTCTTAGAAACAGCTCTTCTAAAAGAAACCAAACAAAAGTTGGCTGTGTTTTATTTTTGTGTCCACGGCTTCTCTTCAGTCCCTGTCTTTTCATTGAGTGATTGGCAGAATATAACCTGTGGAAATTCAAGGGTTCTCATTGGTTCCATTCTGTGAAGAAGAAGAATAGAACGTGGCTTCTTTCCTCGCTCCTCCACTCCCCTGGTTATTTAGTTTGGCAGAAGAAAACACACTGAGCTCCAGCAGGAAAGCAGAACTACATAAACAGGCCCTAAGACACGGAAGTAGGAGACAGGAGATACTTGGAAGGGTTCAAAATGACTTTCTAGAATTCACCCATTCATTGATGTGAGCAAACATTTGCATGCTTTCTATGAAACAGCGGTGTAAAAACGCGGGGCAGTGTTAACCTCTTTCCTGTCATAGACACCAAGAAAATGATGACATTTTAAAGACAGATGGTGTTCCAGGCGCTTCTGGGTAGTCCTCCCGGGAAAGGCCATGGCTCTGTAGACCCAGCCCATCGCCTGTTTAAAGCAGACACACTAGGAACTTGATCTAAGACATAGCTCCTGCCCTTGGGGGTTCTCAGCCAAAGGACAAGTGAACCACAAGGGACCAACTGGCTCGCAGGACTGGTCTGTGTTGACAAGGACATGGTGGATGGCCCAGCTTACAGATATGATTTGTGGACTTGAACGGAAGACAAATCCAGCCTCTATGGAGTGAGATAGTATGACTTGTGTGTGTGTGTGTGTGTGTGTGTGTGTGTGTGTGTGTGTGTGTGTGTGTGTGCGTGCGCATGCGTGCGTGCGCACATGCATCTGCATGTACCTGTCCTTGAGCTTAAACTCAGGACCTGGGCACTGTGTTCCCTCAAAGCTAGCACTACCATTTGAGCCTCACCTCCATTTCAGCATTTTTTTTTTTTTTTTTGGTGATTAATTGGAACTAAAGAGTCTCAAAGATGATCCTACCAGGGCTGGCCTCCAACCTCAATCCTCAGCACTCAGCCTCCTGTGGAGCTGGGATAACCAGCGTGAGCCACTGATGAGCCTGTTTATAATATGATTTTTGTATTCGCTTCTAGCCTTCGAATTCCGCCCCAGTTTCATTTCACTATCCCAAAGAAAATGCTTTCATAAGGCACTGCCAGACCTGAAGTACAACGTGAGCGTACTCTCTCCATTTTATAAACACACTGAGAACTTTCTGATTGTTGGGACTGGATTGAATTGCAGATGAACGGGGTGGCCACGGTGGGAGGGATGGTAGAACTCTGGGGCAGATTAGGGCACCTGTGGCCCACAGTAAAAGCCTGTCCCCACTCAGCCATCTCTCCCCTGGGGCCTTCTCTCCCCTACTGGCAAACCACCTTGTTTTTCTTTTTTGACTTCTCAAGTTGGATGAGATCCAAAGTGTTGCTGCTCTTGGGCTCCCCTCCCCCTCCCTCCCTCTCCCCAGCTACAAAGATCAAAAGCGTGTTATTATAGAATCACTCCCTCTGTGAAGCCTGACCCGTAACCCATCCTCTTGGGAAGGTAGGGTCAGGAGGTGTGGCCTGCATTTCTACCAGTACAAAGCTTTGCAAAAGGTCAAATGAGAAGGCAAGGTTATCAACGTCATGTTCTCTATCAGCCCACAAGTTGAAGAAGTTAGCTAGGAAAGTAGAATAGTGAACTCCCAACAACGTCATAGAAGAGTGGCTATCATTAGGAATGGATTTTATTGCTTGTGTTTTATTTTATTAGGAAGTTGTGTGTGTGTGTGTATGCACGTGCTTGCACACACGTATACATAAGGGCCTGGTGCTTGAATTCAGGGCCTGAGCTTTTTGTCTCAAAGCTAATGCCAACACAGCTCCACTTCTAGCTTTTTGGTGGTTAATTGGAGATAAGAATCTCACGGACTTTCCTGACTTAGGCTGGAGATCCTCAGATCTCAGACTTCCAAGCAGCTGCAATTATAGCCTGTTTCCAGTTGAAACCATGATTGTCTGGTACTTAGCTCACTCAACACAATGATCTCCAGTTCCATCCATTTTCCTGCAGATGACCTGGTTTTGTTATTCTTTATTGCTGGATAGATTGTAGAGTCACACCACTTTTTATTTATTTATTTACTTATTGGCTATTGGGCCCCTAGGCTGATTCCATAGCTTCAACCCTGTAAATATTGTTGCTATAAACATGGATATACAGATATCTCTATTGTATGTTGTATGTTCCTTTAGAGAAGGTATATCATTAGCATTCAAAAACAGCTTTGGTCATATTTGGATAAATCAAGCATGTATTATCTTTCATCAAGGATGTAGTTGATCTTATGGTTTCCCAGTGATACTTATTGGGGACTATTTTACCATTTATCAGTTGAACAGGTATTTGAGAACTGTTTTTAAATTTTGACTTACAAGACAGCATAGCGACTCTTAGCATATATATGCCAATTTGTTAGACAATTATGTGGATAAGTTTAGAAAGCTTTGCTATGCTATTGCAATCTTCATCAATGGAGATTTAACAAAAAAAGAGCTTCCTTTATATTAATTTCCTTCAGTAAGATTCATTTTAATGGGTTATGCTTTATGAATAACAGTGATGCTTTTGTTGAAATTATTGCTAGAACACAAAAACACTCTAATGGATTCTGATGGTTTGGAAATGTTACTAAAAAGAAAGTTCTCTGAAGAGGGGTAAATTTGCTCCATTTTGTGATCTCTGTCTCCCCATTATCGTCTGGTCTAAACGCAGCCTGTGTTTGTTTGTGTGTTTAGGATCGCCCCAGGACATTTGACATGCATTCACTGGAGAGCTCCCTCATTGACATCATGAGAGCCGAAAACGATTCCATTAAAGGTAAGCCGGGAGCTTCTCTTACCTGATTGCACTGTTGTTATGGATTATGGAACCACTCTGTATCTAGTGAGTCATATCAGTTTTACCTGGTAACGCTTTTGGTTAAGAAAAAAATGGAGCTAATCTGATGGACAGCTACTATCCCAACGGCGAGTACTGCAAAGCACTCATTGCTAAGAATGCACCATTAACTCAGCCCTCCACTTCATTTTTTTAAGAAAAAAATCCCAGAAAGAAACCTCAATGGCCAGGTGTGTAGATCATGCCCAGAATGACAATGACCATATACCAGAAAGAACTCAAATGTTAGGAGATTTTTTTTTTTAATTTTTGCTTATTTTCACATTAATTTTATTCCTGTGCTTGGTTGCTTGATCAGCTAGGCCTTGAGCTGTAAACTTGATCTATGTCAACTGGGTCTCCAGCCCAGTTGTTGTTGTTTTTTTTTTTTTTTTTTTTTTTTTTCCGGTTATTTTGGTGATGAGGTCTCAGACTTTTATTTTTTTTTTCCACTGGGCTAGCCTTGGATCTTGAGCCTTTGGATCTTAGCCTCCTGTGTAGCTGGGCTAATAGGCGTGAGCCACCAGTGTCCAGCTAGTTTCATATTTGAAAAGTAACTAACCAAATAATTAAAATATTTCAACAGTTAAAGTACATTTCATATTTTTTTCCTTATTTCCCCTATATGTCTTGATTGAAAAATAGTATAATTCCTGTTTAGATTTTCGTTTCCTGACTGTTTCTGACTGGCTGTGTTTATTGACTAGACTTCTTTGATCAGCCATCTAGGGGCTTAAATAAAAATGCAAATGCCAAGGCCTTACCTCATGCATGAGATAAGGACATGGTATTAAAAAAAAATGTTGTAGAACATTCTAACACATAGCCAGAATGAGGATTGCCAGGCTAGATGTCCTTTAGGGCCCTTCCTCTGATTTTGTGGAAGCTCCCCAAAAATCAGAATTTTCTTCACAGAAAGATCAGATTACTAGAAAGCAGGTTTTGTTGTTTTCAGGACATTTGAAAGGTTTGGTATATTTGGTTACTTAATTTGTTCATGCATGCATGCATCCATTCATCCATCATCTACCCATCCATCCATCCATTCAACCATTCATCCATCCATCTATCCATCCATTCAACCATCTATCCATTATTCCATCCATCCATCCATTCGTCCATCCATCCATTTGTCTATCATTCATCATCCATCATCTAGCCATCTTTCTTTCATCCATGCATGCATCTATCTGGTATTTAATGAGCCTGATTTGTACCATAAATTGAGCTTTGCTCTAGATGAAAAGGGCAAAGTCACTGGTTGCTTCCAGTTGTAACAAACCCAACCTAGTTTTCCTGTAAGGTTAAGTCATAGTACAGTTGCAGAAAAGAATGTTTTTAAACTACTTTTCAATAGACCAGTAGAGGTAAATTTTCTAGTGAGGAAAGCTTTGGGGATTCTGGAAAGATGAAAATAGTCATCTATCTCATGAAATAGCTTGGAAAATAGGAATGTTTAGAAGGTTTGAACTGAATTCCTTATGCAATGACTCGAATCCAGATGTGTGTGCTGTGGCTAAATAAAAAGATCTCCCGCACTTTCATTTTGCTACCTTTGAAATTATTATTATTATTATTATTATTATTATTTTGTCAGTTGTGGGGCTTAACTCTAGGCCTGGGTGCTATTCCTGAGTCTCTTTGTGCTCAAAGCTAGTGCTCTACCCTTTGAGCTACAGGACCACTTCTGGCTTTTTAAAGTAATTTATTGGTGAGAAGAGTCTCACAGAGTCTCCCTTCCCTAGGCTGGTTTTGAACCGCGATCCTCAGATCTCAGCCTCCATGAGCCACTGGCACTTAGCTACTTTTGAACATTCTTTTATTTTTTTTTGCCAGTCCTGGAGTTTGAACTCAGGACCTGGCCTCTGTCCCTGAGCTTCTTTATGCTCAAGGCTAGCACTCTACCACTTGAGCCACAGCGCCACTTCTGGCCTTTTCTGTGTTTGTGGTACTGAGGAGTTGAACCAGGGCTTCATGTTTATGGGGCAAGCACTCTACCACTAAGCCACATTCCCAGCCTCTTTGAACAGTCTTGAACGGCATTGCCCTTCAGCCTCTCTGTTTCTCACCATAAAAGTGAAGAGAATATAAGGGCTAGAAACAGAAAATAATTGTGCACTTAGAAAGTAGCTCTGGATGATGAATCTGAATAGGTTGTTTTTTTTGCAGTCATGGGTCTGGGTGCTGTCCCTCAGCTCTTCAGCTCAAGGCTAGCGCTCTACCACTTGAGCCACAGCACCACTTCTGGCTTTTTTCTTTTTGCTTATGTGGTGCTGAGGAATCGAACCCAGGGCCTCATGCATGCAAGGCGAGTGCTCTACCACTGAGCCACCTTCCCAGCCCTGAATCTGAATAGGTTTTGTGGATTGCCCAGCTTCAGCTTCCCGGTTCCATGCTGTGGTTCGGTAAGATGTGGCCATTGGACACACAGAGGAAACGGCACATCAAGGGTCTCTTAGACTTGTTTGCAAATGCTGTAGCTCTATAATCATTTTACAATTAGAAGTAAAGAACAAGCCTGCCACTGGTGGCTCACACCTGCAATCCTAGCTACTCAGAAGGCTGAGAGCTGAGGATTGTGATTTGAAGCTAGCCCGAGCAAGAAAGTCCATGAGACTTTTGTCTTCAATTAGCCAGCAAGAGGCTAGAAGTGGATGTGGTAGCCTAACCACCCTGGAGCAAAAAAGCTAAGGGACAGTGCCCAGGCTCTGAGTTCAAGCCCTTGTACACAGACACAGACAGACAGACACACACACAGACACACACAGACACACACACACACACACACACACACACACACCCATACCCACACACTACAGCTGTACACAAAAGTAGCCAAAAGACATTTTCTTTTCTTTGTGCCGGTACTGGCACTCTACCACTTGGCCATTTTGGTAGTTGAGTAGAAATAAGTGGCTCACCAAGTTTTCTTTCCAGGCTGGCTTTGAACCACAATCCTCAGATCTCAATCTGCTAAGTAGTTAGGATGACAGGCGTGAGCCATCAGGGCCAGGCTAGGATATTTATTCTTAATTGTGCTAAATTCCTTCAGCAATTTCTTGAGAGTCCCCTATATAGTTCTCATGATAAGTGTGTGTGGTTTTTTGGTTTTGTTTTGTTTTGTTTTTGTAGGTCATGGAGTTTAAACTCTGGGTCTGGGTGCTGTCCCTTAGTACTTCAGCTCAAGGCTAGCACTTGAGCCACAGCGCCACTTCCGGTTTTCTGGTGATTTATTGGAGATAAAGAGTCTCACCCACTTTCCTGCCCGGGCTGGCTTTGAACCATGATCTTCAGATCTCAACCTCCTGAGTAGTTAGGATGACAGGTGTGAGCCATCTGGGCCTGGCAGGTTTTTGTTTTTGTTTTTTTTTTAAATCAGAAAAAGTAGCAAGCAGCAGTAGATACAATATCTTAAGTGATACTTTTAAAGAAGCAAGATTGTAACTATTATTACTTTAGTTACATAGAGTTTCACACACATAGTTTTAGGATTAACTGCAGGATTTTCCTGGCTTTATCATATTTAGGCAGGACCTCTTTTTTTCCCTCCAAATTGGTTATCATTGAAAGCCTACTTTCATTTTGTATGTCTACCCAAGTTTCTTATTTTTTTTTATACCAAAATTAAATCCTTTTGCTGATGTGCCTCAAAAAGATTGTGTGCAATTGATCTATTTTGGGAAGGGAAAGATTTTGTGAACTTGTGATTCAGAGTGGAAAACCCTGGATTTCGCCATCAGCTTTGGATTTCAGTGTACCACTGTGCTGCTAGGGTTTGTGGTGGTTGTGAGGTTTAAACAACTGGATGTGGCTATACAATTTGCTATCTTCTACTTTGTGAAGGACACTCTGAAATGATAAGGATTGCCTTAGAATGTACTAATGTTCTCATGCTTATCAAATAAGAACCCTAGTCTCAAACTTCAGGTTAGCTAATCAGTGAGTATGCTGTGTGTTTTGTTGACAAAACTTTAGGAAAGCCATAGATCAATGCCTGGCCCTAAAATACCAGTTTCCAGTTATGCTTGCCTTTTCTTCTTAAAGAAAATATAATTTTATTGCTATTTTTATGGTGTTGGACAGAGGGGTTACCATTTCATTAGTCACGTAATGAATACATTTCCTTTGATTTTCCTCAGTTTACCATATATATTCATATATATGGATTATATATAAAAACTTTATATATATTTGTATATATTAGCTTTATATATTTTTCCATTTGTTACTTTATATAAATTATTTCAAAGAGTTGTACAATTTAGTTGCCTTTACATATACATATAAGTGTTGCTTATATATATATATATATATATATATATATATTGCTTTAAAGAGTCATACAAAGGGATTTTTAGTTTTAATAACTAAGATTCTAACTTTATATATCATTGTACTCTACCTCTACCAAGTGTTAACCTGCTTAGGGGAATAGTTTATTTCTTGGTAAACTCTTCATCTGACTTAGAGAGCTTTAGCAACATTATGCTTTAATTTTCTATTTTTCTTTAAAATTTTTCCAGTACTAGGCTTGAACTTAGGACATGGTCCCTGTTCTTTAATTTTTTCACTTAACCCCTAGGGCACAGCTCCACTTTCTGCATTTTGTTGGCTAATTGGAGATAAGTCCCCAGGACTTTACTGCTTGGGCTCAATTAGAACTGTGATCCTCATATCTTATCTTCCCAAGTAGCTAGGATTACAGGCGTGAGCCACCAGTGCCCAGCTCTATTCTTCAGTTCGGTCTTGAGAGATTTTTTTTTTCCTTTTTTTTTTTTCTTTTTTCTTTCTGTCAGTCATGGGGCTTGAACTCTGGGCCTGGGCGCTGTCCCTCAGCTCTTCAGCTCAAGGTGAGTGCTCTACCACTTGAGCCACAGCGTCACTTCTGGTTTCTGGTGGTTCATTGGAGATAAGAGTCTCCTGGACTTTCCTGCCTGGGCTGGCTTTGAATTGAGATCCTCAGATCTCAGCCTCCTTAGTAGCTAGGATGACAGGCGTGAGCCACCGGTCTTGAGATTTTGCTTACCGGTGATAACGGAAATTTGAGTACATTAAACATAATGCATTGCCTTTTAAAAATAGCGATCTAAAGTCTGACAATTCATATTGACAATAGTTTTCTCAGGAACTTCCTTAGGAACAATAGAAAAGTGACACTAATTCTCTGAAACTAGTAGACAATAATATACCTCTTTTGAAAGGGTGGAAATTCAATGAAAAGAGTTAATATGTTTACTTTTGAAAAATGTACTTGATTATTATAGAGGTGAGGTACAGAAGGGTTACAGTCGAATGAGTCAGGCAGTGAGTACATTTCCTTTCGTACAGTATCTTTTGTTCCTTCACTGTTTTCCAGTCCCTCCCTCCCATCTCCACCCATGGGTTGTTTAGGTCACTTCCATTCTGTCCAGTGAGCTCCAGAACTGTACTTTTTCACCTTTTCCCCTTAAGTTCTGTGCTCTCCAACTCCATTCTCTCAAAGATATATATGTGAATATACTATATATAAGTTAAAGAAGACGGAATCATCAAAAACTAAAAACAAAAGACAAAGCCTTTTGTTTCCATATTTTGGAGTTTGTTTCAGTATGTATATTACTTTATATAAATATAAAGAGGCTTTGCCGGGCACCAGTGGCTCATACCTGTCATCCTAGCTACTCAGGAGGCTGAGATCTGAGGATCCAGGTTCAAAGCCAGCCCAGGCAGGAAAGTCTGTATCTCCTCCACTGAACCACCAGCAAATGGGAAGTGACACTGTGGCTCAAGTGGTAGAGCGCTTGCCTTGAGCTGAAGAGCTCAGGGACAGTGCCCAGGCCCAGAGTTCAAGAACCACGACTGATAGAGAAAAAAAAAAGAAAAAGAAAAGAAAAAAGAAAAAAAAAGGCTGTTAGGCCTTGTGCCTTTGTGATTCACTCTTAAGATCCTCTTATGGTCTCACTGTATGTGAGTATTTAGAATTCTGTATGGTTTGTCATGATATGCTTAATTTTGTTTAAAAGACTTTAATCAGCCGGGCGCTGGTGGCTCACACCTGTAATCCTAGCTACTCAGGAGGCTGAGATCTGAGGATCGCGGTTCAAAGCCAGCCCGGGCAGGAGAGACCATGAGACTCCTATCTCCAATAAACCACCAGAAAACCGGAAGTGGTGCTATAGCTCAAGTGGTAGAGTGCTTGCCTTGAGCTGAAGAGCTGAGGGACAGCGCCCAGGCCCAGAGTTCAAGCCCCACGGCCGACAAAAAAAAAAAAAAAAAAAAAAAAAAAAGACTTTAATCATATGAAGGCAAATTGTATCTTTGTGTTCGTTGTTTTATTTTGTTTAAAATGATTTCATAAGCATATTATGAATGACCTCATTTAGTTCTCTCTCTGTTTATATGTATGTTCAATAGTGCCTAAAATTGATTCAGAGCTACAATCTAATGATGAGGCTCATATTAATTTAAATGTAAAAGAGAAAGCCAGAAAACTGAACTTCAATTTTCCATTTTGGAAAAAAGAAATTTCCCTCGCTATAATGGAATTTAGGATTTCTTTGTGTGCGTGAGCTGGTACTGGGGCTTGAACTCAGGGTATGGAGATCTTGCTCAGCTTTTTTGGCTGGTGCTGTACCACTTAAGCCAAATCTCCAGTTCCAAGTTTTTGCTGGCTAATGAGAGATAAGAGTCTCAGATTTGTCTACCTGGGTTGGCTAGAGATTATGGTTCTCAGATTTCAGGTTTAGAATTGTAAGCATGATCCATGGGTGCCGAGGTGGAATGTAGAATTTTTATTTTTGCCATCAACAAGCAAAATGCTTGATATGTGTTTGGACTTTCAAATTTAGTATTTGAATGTCTTTAGGAATGTGTCGCTGATCTCAGCTGTTTTTTTTAAAATAATTTTTTTTTGGGGGTCTGGTTGTGGGGCCTGAACTCTGGGCCTGGGCACTGTCCCTCAGCTCTTCAGCTCAAGACTAGCGCTCTACCACTTGAGCCACAGCACCACTTCCGGCTTTTTTCTTTTTGCTTATGGGGTGCTGAGGAATCAAACCCAGGGCCTCATGCATGCAAGGCACGTGCTCTACCACTGAGCCACCTTCCCAGACCTTTTAAAATCATTTTTTCTCTAATAAATTGTGTATGTGCACACATGTATCCATGTGTATGTGTGCATGCGCATGCTGGTCCTGGGTCTTGAACTCAGAGCCTGAGTTTTTTTGTTTCTGAGCTTTTGTACTCAAGGTTAGCACTCTTAACACTTGAGTCACAGCTCCACCTGGAGCTTTTAGCTAGTTAATAGGCGATAAGTCTCACAGACTTTACTGCCGAGGTTGGCTTTGACCCATGATCCTCACGTCTCAGCCTCCTGAGTAGCTAGGATTACAGGCATGAGGTATTTTAAGTTCTTTCTTGTAAGATTGTTTTTCTAAGAATTTTAAAGTTGCTATCATGTACTCCCTGTACGGGGCCTTAGCTCTTGGGGGAGGAAAATGACCTCCTATACTTATTCTTGGAGGCCTTTCTCTGATCAGCTGGTAGGTTTCTATGCTATTTTTTTTCCTCCTACAAATTGTGTATTGCCTTCTCTCAAGCCAGCGCAGGAGAGAATCCCAGAAGCATGTCCTGGGAGACGGACTTCATTTCCTTTGCTGTACACCCAGTCTCAAAAGTCAAGAGCCAGGAATCCAGACTAGTTTTGAATTTTGATCTCCCATGTGGCACCTTGTGCCTTGCTACTATTTTATCAGGCAGAAGTAAATTCGTTCTTGGTTCAGGGGAAGCCTGATTGTTTTTGAGAAGCCTGATTATTTTGTGAGTTTTGTTATCTTACTGTCATTTCTGGGATTTTTGTGTTTGTTTTGCTTGCCCGTGAACTTGGTACTTACTGTTTAGAAAGGGAGCTGCGTGAAATAGATGAAAACCACATGTGAGTTCATGTGTTTTCAGCTTTCTTTTTCTTTTTTTTGTCAGTCGTGGGTCTTGAACTCTGGGCCTGGGTGCTGCCCCTGAGCTTTTCAGCTCAAGGTAAGCACTCTACCATGTGAGCCACAGTGCCACTTCTGGTTTTCTGGTGGTTTATTGGAGATCAGAGTCTCACGGACTTTCCTGCCTGGGCTGGCTTTGAACCTCGATCCTCAGATCTCAGCCTTCTGAGTGGCTAGGATTACAATAGGTGTGAGCCACCTGGCGCCTGGCTGTTTTTAGCCTTCTGTAGCATATAGATCAGACATAGATAGATGAAATCACACAGTGGTGTCCTATTCAGTGTAGACAGTATTAGGGATCTCTATAATAATGGAGCATTTTGGTATTCTCCAATGAGTGAAGGGACTCTAGCTATTCAGGAAGCTGAGATCTGAGGATTGTGCTTCAAAGGCAGCCCAGGCAAGAAAATCCATGAGACACTCATCCCCAATGAACCAGCAAAAAGCTGGAAGTAGAAGTGTTAGTCTTAAGCACAAAAGCTTATGGACAGTGCCCAGGTCCAGAGTTCAAGCCCCAGAACTGGCACAAAAAGAAAAGAAAAAAGAAAAGAAAAGGAAAAAAAAAGATATAGGAATAAACCAAGGCCTGAATGAGAGAGCCCTGGAGAAAGAGACAAAAATGTACTTGAAAATGATCAGATTGTCAGACAGAATGTAACAATTTACAATTTCATCATAGTGACGGATTGTTTTAAATCGTATAGTTAAAAGCTGTTTAACACCCAACTGGAGTCCTTTCATGAAGAAGCCAAATGAGACAGCAAAATTATTGCAAGAACAAAGCCATCTGTAAATTGTCAAAACAATAGAGTTGTCCTTTTTTTTCTTTACTATTATCTGTAAGTAGTTCTATAAAGGAGTTGCCATTTAATAGTTGTTCTTTAAGACATTAACTACATTGAATATTTTGACAATGGAGTCTCTTCACGTTATTTTCAGACTATATCTTGCTTCCAGTTTTTGGAAGGAGGTGGGGGGGCCAGTACTCTACCCATCAATCACAATTCCTGTCATTTTGGGACATTTCAAATGTCTTGATTTATATGTAAACAATAATGATTGCATTCAGAAGTGTGGGGTTGTTCAGAGTACTAGTCTCTTACACTACCATATCTCTTGCTGAGGATATCTATTGCATATGTAGAGCAAGTAATGGTCTCATGTCAAACCCATGACTGCCTCCCTGGTTTCCTGCATATTCATTTAAGATGAATTCATTTGAGGAGCACTAGATCTCCTTCCCCAAGCTCTGCATTTCATTGCCAAAGGTGTTATGACCTTGCATTTAAAAGCACCTCTGAGGTTTCCTTTCTTCCTTGTTTATTCAATTTAGAGGCCCTCCCCCTCCCCCCCTGTGATTTCCATCACTGCAGATTTGTCTGAAACAAATCCATGCACGAGCCTGCAAGTAATGGTTCCATCTGTGCCTCTTTCTTTGTTGCTAAGCACAAGAATGCATAATGTTCTCTCCAGAAGAGAACCTGGAAACTCAGTGCAGTTTAATATTCCAAGCTTGTTTCATTGATTTCATATATATATATATATATATATATATATATATATATATATATATATATATATAAATACATAATGTGACTCTCCAAAAGTGATCTAGTTGGGTGCTGGTGGCTCACACCTATCACCCCAGCTACTCAGGAGGCCGAGATCTGAGGATCACGGTTCAAAGCCAGCCCTGGGAGGAAAGTCTGTGAGACTCTTATCTCCAATGAGCCACCAAGAAAAGCCATAAGTGGAGCTGTGGTAGAATGCTAGTCTTGACCACAAAAGCTAAGGGACCAAAGCTCAGGCCAAGTTCAAGTCCCAGGACAGGCATCAAAAGCAATAAAAGTAAAAAAATAGGCTGGTAGCCAATGGCTCACACCTGTAATCCCAGCTACTCAGGAGGCTGAGATCTGAGGATCGTGGTTCAAAGCCAGTCTGGACAGAAAAGTCCCCATGAGACTCTTATCTCCAATGAACCATTCAAAAACCTGAAGCGGTGCTGTGGTTCAAGTAGTAGAGCACTAGCCTTGAGCACAAAGAGGCTCAGGGACAGCACCCAGACCCTAAGTTCAAGCCCTACAACTTTGCCCCAAAAATAAATAAATAAAAATAAGAATGATTGATGAGACAGTTTTTAAAATTCTATATCATTTGTAGTCAGGAGAGAAATCATTTGGTGCTTTTTATTTTATTTTTATCACAAATGTACAATAAATGATTGCTAGAAACCCTTTTTCTTTTTATATACAGTTCTCTTCATATTCTCATGCTCCAAACTACCATCATGTCATTCTCTTATTTTGGAGAAGAGCTGTTCTGTACCCACACACAGACAATGTAGGACAGGTTTTATAGAGACACTGGCTGCTCTATGGACAGCTATTTCTAGAAACCTGCTGAGAGTTGCTGAACACAGGAGACAATTTTGTCATTTAAATTGGGTCATATGTTACAAACTTGAAATACTTTGGGCAGAAGTATAAGTTTCAAAGCCAGGTGCTAGTGACTCATGCCTGTCATCCTAGCAACTCAGGAGGCTGAGGTCTGAGGATCACAATTTGAAGTCAGCTCAGGTGGAAAGTTCATGAGATTCTGTTTTCAAGAAACTACCCCCCAAAAACAATGGAAGTAGAGCTGTGTGGCTCAAGAGGTAGAGCACTAGCCTTGGGCAAAAAGAAGCTCAGGGATAGTGCCCATGCCCTGAGTTCAAACCCCAAGACTAGTACAAAAACAACACAAAAAAATCAAAGTAATATAAATTTCAGATGATGAGTTTATGATGATAAATTTCAGATGAAATACTTGAAAGAACTTCATTGCTTTAGTGTTAGATTTATTTTGAGGAGGACTGGTGTCTGTGTGTGTGTGTGTATATGGTATTAAAACTTTTAAATTTAAGTTGGATTTGCATGTCACAATTTTAGAACAGGTAATTTCCCCCCAGTGTTTTCACATTTGTATCAGTTAGCTGCACAAGAAGTCTCATTTAGACATGGCTGTATATGATTCAGTGTACCGCCTGACCCTCTCCCTCATTCCTCACTTCCTTCTCCCCAACCTTCATTGTCCCATTTTGTACATAAAGGATTTTGATCATACTCCACCCTCCTTTCATTTTCCCCGTCTTCCACCGGGACCTCTGCTTATATATTCCTGCCCTTTCCCCCACATTTCCCTCCCATATTTCACATTCTCCCCCCCCCATATATATGTATGTATGTATATGTACTTTGTTGTTGTCGTTGGTCATGTTGCTTCAACTCTGGGCCTGGGCGCTGTCCCTCAGCTCTTCAGCTCAAGGCTAGGACTCTACCACTGGAGCCACAGCGCCACTTTCAGCCTTTTCTGAGTGTGTGGTGCTGAGGAATCGAACCCAGGGCCTCATGCGTGCAAGGCAAGCGCTCTACCACCGAGCCACCTTCCCATCCTCCTCCCCCTGTTGTTAATGACCATCTTGAAGCAGTCGTACAGAGGAGTGTCCAGTGCATTGCGATCAACGCACCCCCTCTCTCCCTTGTTTCCCCCACCTCCCCCGCCCCCCATCCCTTCAAATGACCCGGGTCCAAGCCACCCCGCCCTTGACCTGGTGGGGGAGAAGAATCGATTCTTAGCCTGAAGCCCACTCACCCCCCTCCAGCTTTTTAAAAAAGGACTAGGATATTTTCCTTTAGGGACATTTACCGGCGCAGGACACAAAGCTAAACAGACCCTGCAGACCGGTGGGGTTTGTTTTTTAATTTGGTTTCAAAATCCAATTTCATCTTCCGTATAAATGACTGACTGACCTGGTAGCAGACCTCTCCTCTGGTGGCGGGCTGGAGGGCCTGGCGGTGTCCAACCCAGGTGCGGAGGCGTCCGGCCCCGCCCACCCGGCCTGGCCCCGCCCCCGCCCACCTCGGCCCCGCCCACCTCGGCCCCGCCCACCCCGGCCCGGCCTCGCCCTGGCTGGCCCCGCCCACCCCGGCCCGGCCTCGCCCTGACTGGCCCCGCCCGGCCCCGCCCACCCCGGCCCCGGCCCCGCCCACCCCGGCCCGGCCCCGCCCTTCCTCAACTCCCCGGGCGGGCGGGGCCGGTCTTTCCCTTGTTCTGTTTGGGCGATACCAAGTTCACTCACAGCACCAGAGGGGGGGGGGCGCCTCCAGCGAGCAGACCGCTCTCACCCTTCTAGAAGCCTCAGGATGACTCGAGGCGGGTAGAGCGCAAAGAGGATAGTCGCAACCCGACCCCAAGTCCCGTGGTGCGGGAGGCTGTTGAGAAACGAAGGGTGTCCCCCGCCCTTCTGCCGGCTCCCCGCCCCCCCCCCCCCCCCCCCGGCCCAGGCCTGGCCGTGACCTTGGACCGGTCTGAGCTGCGCCCCGGCGGCCTCCCTCGGAGCGGACCCGGCCCGGCGTGCTGAGGTAACGGGGGGGGGGGGGGGGGGGGGGGGGGGGGAGGCCGGGCCCGCGCGTGCGCGTGCGCGTGCGCGGAGGGCCTGCTCACCTGCTCGGAGCTCGGCCCGGCCTGCTCCTTCCCGAGCCTCTGCAGGGTCTATTATTAGATTCCTCCCGGGCCAATCTAAGCAGAGATGGTTTGGACTTTGAACTTAGACGTGTAAACCAGACTGCAGCCCCCCCCCCCCCCCGACCTTTCCAGATCTGCTTGTTGTTGTTGTTGTTGTTGTTGTTTGTGTGTTTTTGGTTTTCTCTCTAAGGGGAGGAGGGAAAGGGAAGATGATGCCGGGACGAGAGGGAAAAAAGGGGGTGTGTGGATGTTGAGTTTGCGAATCGCATTGGGCTCAAGCCCTCCTCCTCCTCCTCCTCCCTCTGAGCTCCCCGGGCCCCCCTGTGCCCGTTTATGCACGCACATGCGCAGCCTCCGCCCGCCAGCCCGAGAATACATTCTATTACTATGATCATCACGCAAGCAGTTGTCACAAAGGGAGAGTTTGTCTTATATCTATACTATTTGAGCAGTCCCTTACTCCCCCCCCCTCCCCCCAATCTGGGGACTCGAACTCAGGGCCTGGGCACCGTCCTCAGCTTCTGTGCCCAAGGCTGGTGCTCTACCGCTTGAGCCACAGCGCCACTTCTAGCTTTTTTTGTGTGGTTTATTGGGAGAGTCTCATGGACTTTTCTGCCCTGGCTTTTCAAACCTCGAGCCATAGATGTCAGCCCCTGGAGAAGCGAGGATGATGATAGGCTTGAGCCAGCAGCGCCCCGTGTCCTTTTACTTGTATCCAGGAAGTTGGGCACACAGAACCCTGTTCTCTGAAGTCCTGAGTATGAAAACTGAGTGGTCAGTGTTGTCACAACTGAGATTTTACCTGGGTGAGAGGTGAGGGTAAAGTGGGGCAGGTACAGGGAAATAATAGTAAGCTTGAAGATCTTAAAGTTTAAAATTAATTTACCTCATTAATATATTTTCAGTTGTATTCAGGTTCTCATATTTTATGGCTGTTGTGATTTAATTTTGTTTGACACAGGAATAGATGATAGAGACACTAGTTAAACACTCAGAAAACAAGCAGTAATTAGGAAACACAGTAACAAGTGGTTATAATTTTTATTTTTGGTGCTGATACTGAGTCTGCAACTCAGGGCTTACTGCTGACCTGCTTTCTCACTCAAAGTTAACACTTATCACTTGAGCTACAGCTCCACTTTAGTTTTTCTTTTTGGTAGTTAATTAGACATAAGAATATCATCAGTTTTCCTGCCTGGCTATTATCAAACCTCCGTCCTCATATCTCAGCTTCCTGAGTAGCTAGGATTACAGGTGTGAGCCCCTGGCAGTACTGGGCTAAGTGCTTTTCTTGAATAGTTTATGTTGTCATATTAAGCATTGGATGAAACTTAAATAAGCATGGGATTTTTGTCAGGATAGAGGCATAAAAAATATTCTCCATTCAGAAGCAAAATCTGCTGGCAGTTAAGTGTAGTAAGCTTTCAGACTTGGCCAACAGTGTAACCAAGGTACATGTTAGGGTTCTCTACTGCACGAGACAGGGGGTTCCAGAATATTTAGGGTGTTGCTCAAACTCCCATGTCAATGAATATGTGTATTGTGCATATTTTGGTAGTAGCACTTTGTTATGTTTTCTTTCCAAAAATTCTATTAGATTCCTATAAAATTACACAGGTGACTTTGAGTCTTGTTGTCTGTGATTGCATTAACATATTTGTTTAATAAGTCCATTGTTGTCTGCGAAATCCTAAGTCCTTCCTTGATCCTGTTGTGTAATCATGGGCTGTTGTTGGGTAGCTCTGGGGGAGGGAAGGCAACACTGCCTGATTCATAGCTGTCATAAAAAAAGAAAAAGAAAAAGAAAAAAAAGCTCCAACATTCGCTTCACGTGCAACATTCGCTTCACGTGCAGCTTAGCAACCGGAAGGGAGGGAACAGTTTACAGTTGGGCCACAAACATTAATTACTTCCTGAGTTGCGTGGATTGTCTTACCTGAATTTTGGCTGCAGTTGTTGAATTTATCAACTGTATACGTCTCATTTGTGTATATCTTTGTGCTGGGTGCTGTCCCTGAGCTCTTTTTGCTCAAGGCTGGCACTCTACCACTTGAGCCACGGCTCCACTTCTGGCTTTTTTTTTTGGGAGAGGGTGCTTAATTGGAGATCAAAGTCTCACAGACATTCCTGCCCAGGCTGGCTTTGAATCCTGATCCTCAGATCTCAGCCTCCTGAGTAGCTAGGATGACAGGCATGAGCCACTGGCACCTTGCTACAGTTGGACTTTTTAATGAGTTTTACACTAATTACCATTTTCAAAAGATATAAGGGATGGCTGTACTAATTGACTAGTTCTGAATCCAGTCCTACACCATTGCCCTCAGTTCTAGAAGCCAGGCTTTTGTTTTATTTACTGGGTAACCAGTCCATTAAGAATGTTTGCGATGGGCCAGGAAGGTGGCTCAGTGGTAGAGCGCTTGCCTTGCATGCATGAGGCCCTGGGTTCGATTCCTCAGCACCACATAAGCAGAAAGAAAAAAGCCGGAAGTGGCGCTGTGACTCAAGTGGTAGAGCGCTAGCCTTGAGCTGAAGAACTGAGGGACAGCGCCCAGGCCCAGAGTCCAGGCCCCACGACCGGACCTCCCCCCCCCAAAAAAAAAAAAAAATCCCCGGCATCAGACCACACACTCCCCCTGCTCCAAATAACACATAAGCAGAAAAAGCTGGAAGTTGCGCTGTGGCTCAAGTGGTAGAGTGCTAGCCTTGAATTGAAGAGCTGAGGGACAGCGCCCAGGCCCAGAGTACAGGCCCACAACTGGATCCCCCCCCCCAAAAAAAAAAGAAAGAAAGGAAGGAAAGGAAGAGATGAGAGAGAGAGAGAGGGGCGGGGGGGGGGGAGGGAGGGAGAAAAGGGAAGAATGTTCCTGGAACTCTAAGTAAAAAGCAATTTCATAATCTTTTTCCAATCCAATTGGTCACATGGAAGTTGTGTGGGGGACAAAGAAGGTGCAGTCAGCTTCTTAGAAGATACTTTCTAGTGCCCAGCAAGACAGTGCAAATTTTAAAGAGCTGTAATGATTTGAAGCATACGAACTTAAAAGCAGCTGGGCGCCAGTGGCTCACCTTGGTAATCTAGCTACTCCAGAGGCTGAGATCTAAGGATTGCGGTTCAAAGCCAGCCTGGGCAAGCAAGTCTGTGAGAGTCTTACCTCCAAGTAAGCACCAAAAAACCTGGAAGTGGAGCTGTGGCTCAAGTGGTAGAACCCTAGCCTTGAGCAAAACATAGAAAAGCTCGAGGACAGTGCCCAGGTTGTGAGTTCAAGCTTGCACCAAGCATAAAAAGAACTTGGGAACCATGACCTTCCACTGGCTTATTATATTCCAGTAGTAAATATATCTAGTACGGTTATCTAAGTAGAGATGTTTACATCAGCTATTAATCTCCTTATTGTAAGGGCAGGAAGTTGTTAGTAATAAAAGAGCCAGGAGCTGGGGGCTCATGCCTGTAACCCTAACCTACACAGGAGGCTGAGATGAGAAGATTCCAGTTCAAAGCCAGGTTGGACAGGAAAGTCTGTGGGACTGTTCATCTCCTATGAACCACCAGAAACTGGAAGTAGAGCTGTGGCTCGAAGTGGTAGAGTGCTAGCCTTGAGCAAAAGAGCTCAGGGACAGTGCCCAGGCCCTGACACACACACACACACACACACACACACACACACACACACACACACACACGCATGCACGCACACACGCACACACACACACACACACACATTTAGGATTGTGTTCAGACTTGGATTTTGCTACTGCTTTGGTTTTTCCACCTGTAAATAAAGGGGCAAAATTTCATGATCTTTTTCTTTTTATTGTGCTGGTCCTGGGGCTTGAACTCAGGGCCACGGTTCTCTCCCTTAAACTTTTTTTTTTTTTACTCAAGGCTAGCACTCTACCACTTCCAGCTTTTTGGTGTTTAATTGGGGACAAGAGTCTCAGAGACTTTACTGCCTGGGCTGGGTTTGAACCATGGTTTTATACTTGGCCACCTGAGTAGCTAGGATTACAGGTGTGAGCCACTAGTGCCTAGCTTGAATTTAAGGATCTCTAAATTACCACAGGTGGTTCCAGACAGTGCTATATTATAAAATAAAAAAGTTTATACCTTCTAATGAAAGTAGCACATGAGTATCAGGTGGGTGTAAATGGAAATAGTTAATATTGTATAAGTAGCTAGAGAAGGGAGATCAGGAGAAATCAGTGAAATTTAGTCAGTTGACTGAAGGCTGGCTCTCTCATCTGTTTAGACTATCTCTTTTTAATTAAAAGAATGTTTTGGTGCCAGTCCTGGGGCTTGAACTCAGGGCCTGGGGTGCTGTCCTTGAGCTTTTTTGCTCATAGTTCTACTTCTGACTTTTTGCTGGTTAATTGGAGATAATAGTCTCACGTATTTTTTTTTTTTCCTGGGCTGGCTTTGAACTTAGATCCTCAGATCACAGCCTCCTGAGTAGCTAGGATTACAGGCATGAGCTATTGGCTCCCAGTTTTCCTTCCTTCCTTCCTTCCTTCCTTCTGTCATCAGTCTTGGGGCTTGAACTCTGGACCTGGGCGCTGGGTGCTCTATCACTTGAGCCACAGCACCACTTCCGGTTTTCTGGTGGTTTATTGGAGATAAGTGTCTCACGGACTTTGCTGCCCAGGCTGGCTTTGAACTGTGATCCTCAGATCTCAGTTTCCTGAGTAGCTAGGATGACAGGCATGAGCTACTGGCTTCCAGTTTTCTTTTTGAAATAGTCCTAAAAATGGTGTAGGAAACAGTTGGCCAACTTGGCCCGCTGAAAATGTCTTTGTTTTGCATTTGTGGGCTGTCCAAGTTATTTGAAGCATTGAGAATTCATTGAAATGACCAAATATTCTAGTTAGATGATAAATATGTCACATATCAATGTATGATTGTTCTCCAAATGTGTGTAAATGCAGATGTTATAAAACATATTTAAAGGTGCTGCTGAACTCAAATTGTGATTTAAGGTTGTTTGGGGAAGGTTTTATTTGCTTAGTGGGTTGAGGGTGTGCGTTGAGTCTCTCCAATTATTATCCTGGATGTATAGTCATACTAAATACAAAATATTCTTAGTAGTCTTTTCTTTTTGGGCTTGACCTGGGAGTTAAACTAAGGCCTGGCTTTGCCCCTGAGCTTAAAAAAAATTTTTTTTTTAAATTTTGCCCACAGCTCCATTTCTGGCTGTGTGTGTGTGTGTGTGTGTGTGTGTATGTGTGTGTGTGTGTGTGTGTGTGTGTGTGTGTGTGTGTGTGTGTGTGTGTCTCTGTGTGTGTGTGTGTGTGTGTGTGTGTGTGTGTGTGTGTGTGTGTGTGTGTGTGTGGTTTATTAGAAGAATCTCCAGGACTTTTCCTGTCCAGGTTGGCTTTGAACTGAGAGCCTCAGATCTCAGCCTCCTGAGAAGCTAGGATGACAGGCGGGAGCCACCAGTATCCATCTCTTAGTAGTCTGAATGGCTTAATCGAGGGGTATAGAATTGTGTTGTGAAATGGAAAATCCCCAGCACTAAGACCGAAACAGAGAACTTGTCTAATCATCCTGCTTTGATCCCCTGCCATTGGACCATTCCCCCATGCCAAGCTTTTTTTTTTTTTTTTTGGATAATGTTAGGCAGGCAAAAGAAACTGACTGGAGAACAGGGCGGAGGGGCAGAAAGGGGGGTGGCAGTTAGCTTTGCTCCCCTCAGCGCCCCTCTATCCCATAGCATTATGGAGTCATCATCTCCCAGCCAAAGATTTCTGCCCTTTGAGCCAGGCAAGGGGCGTGGCTCCAGCCTGAAATTGGGTCACCTGGCCCTTCTTGTGACCAGGAAGAGGGGAAATAGGGCCTGCCTGCCCCTTTTAAACGCCATATGCTTTGGAAGCTAAATGGTTGCCTATATTCCATGCTATTTTTCCCTTTAAGGTAGACCTGTTTGGAATTCTGTTTGGGTAGCCATGTTAACTACCCATTCCCAAATATCAGAGCACACCACACCCACCCCTCCCTCAGCCTCCCTCCTGAAACTGGGTCCTCCCTAAATCCTTACAGATTTTTTTTTCCCCCTTTGACAGTACTGGGGCTTGAATTCAGGGCCTCTTCCTCTCACGTGGCTTTCTCGCTCAAGGCTGGGGCTCTACCCCACTGAGCCAAACGGCTCCACTTCCAGCTTTTGGTGATAAATGGGGAGACAAGAGTGGCCCAGAGGGGGCTGGGAAGGTGGCTTAGTGGTAGAGTGCTTGCCTAGCATGCATGAAGCCCTGGGTTCGATTCCTCAGTACCACAGACACAGAAAAAGCCAGAAGTGGAGCTGTGGCTCAAGTGGTAGAGTGCTAGCCTGGAGCAAAAGAAGCTCAGGGACACGTGAGTTCAAGCCCCAGGACTGGCAAAAAAAAAAAAAAAATGTGTCTCCTGGACTTTTCTTCCCAGGCTGGCCTTCAGTGTTGATTCTCAGGTCTCAGCCTCCTACTGGAGCTTTGGCTTTAGGAATGCTGAAAGGAGGTAGGCCTCAACCTTGCCTCCTATGAATTGAGAAGTTCAGTTTACAGGCTGGGCCTGGAGTTCTGTGGCAGAGAGCTGGAGAGTATACACCCGACCTGGGACTCTATCCCTGGGGCACGGATGAGGATTTAGGAGTTCAATTTAAAATCTGCATTGTGATCCTCTTTGATGGTGATAATCTGTAAAGATCTGCACCTCGCCCTTGCTTAGCTTCCTATTGGAGGATGAATGTCAAGACAGATCCACTTGAAGGAATTTGACCATATTGGCAAGCTGGCTGTCCAGATGTTGATCCCCCTAGTCTGACAAGAGATTTAAGCCCGTGTACACTTCAGGTGGCTGATGCTCTGCCCTCTTCCCACCCCTCCTGTACTCTGTGGGTGTAACCCAAAGTGGTATGAAGTGCTTCCAACACAACAAATAAACACAAGCATCTGCTATGTGTGTAGTGGTAATTTTAGGTGGTGTGTGTGTGTGTGTTTGTGTGTGTGTGTGTGTGTGTGTCTTGGTTCTGGAGCTTGAACTCAGGGTCTGCAGTTCTTGAACTTTTTTGTTGTTGTTGTTGTTCAATCACTTGAACCACAACTCTACTTCTGGCTTTTTGGTATTTCATTGGAGATAAGAGTCTCATGGACATTCCTGCCTGGGCTGGCTTCGAACTGCAATCCTCAGATCTCAGCCTCTTGAGTTACTAGGATGACAGGCATGGGCCATAGTTCAAGCACTACAACTAGATTCTGGGTGGTATTCTGCCATTATTCAAATAATGAACAGAAATGTTGGAATAGCCTGATTATCAGTCAGCCTGTTCATTCTTTCATTTCAAGATTAATTTTTAAAAAAAGATTCAAAGCCTTGAGTAATTGTAGAAGCAAATAGAGAAATGGACCTTCTTCAGAAAAAACAATTAACGTACAATTCTTAGATCAAGTATGAAATCCAAGGCTTACGAAGTCATCTGATTTTTATATTAAGTAAGTTGATGGATGGGTCCACATGCAAAGAGTCAGCTAGTAATTTAATCTTTCATTCTGGGGGAGTTGACTACAAAGCTCAGCTTTGAGAGCAGGTGTCCAGAAGTATCATGCTATTCAATAAAATAATGGTTATAAATAAAGAAATCACTCTTAATCTTTTTTTTTATATAAATGTTTAGTTTCTGTGGTGAAGGAAATGTCTAATTTGATTCTTTTAGTCTTTCTCCCTTAATTTCCCTTTGCTCTCCCTTTCCTCTCCCCTGCCCAGAGTTCTCATTTACAGTGGTCTAATCTAGGTTGAATTTATTGTGATTTTTTTTATTTTTTATTTTTGTGCTCATGTGACAACGGAAGAAAGTCCTTTCTTGGAACCAAAGTTCCCAAATGTTTATTCACTGGTTCTTTGAAAATTTGCAAGGTAGAGGAATTTTTAATTCATTGCCTTGGCTTTTTATTTTGGATTACTTCATTATTTTTTTTTTTTTTTTTTTTTTACTCCTCATCAATCTGTTTTTCTACTTTTATTTCCATTATGTTCTCCCCTCGTCTTTTCTTTTCTTTTTAAAATAAACCAGCTGTGCCTGGTTTCGTTGGAACAAAAACTATGCGCTTCAGTTTTTTTTTGGGGAGCTTAAAAAAAATTGCCATTAATCACTGATATCACAACATCCTCTTAAGGCAAATGATCCTGTTACTGTGTCCTCTAAATGTAGCGCTGAGAGTCAGAAGACTTCTGGCAAAGATAAAAATAGCCTTCCTGCTTGCTGGGTTGTTGTTTGCTTTTCTGGCAGTAGGAAATCTTTTGAATTCCTTAATTGGGTCACAGCTCTTCTGTAGCTTCTCTGCAGACATTCCCCTTTGCCTCCAGTTCTTCGATGCTTTTAGATCGTGCAGCTTTGCACCTGCCCTGAATTAGAGCCGAGCAACCTTTCCTCTACATGAAACTTTACTCAATCTGTGGAAACTTAACTCTACTGACTTTTTGTTCTTTTGGTGTCTGTACTAGGTCTTGAACTCAGGATCCTGGGTATACATGATCTCTTTGCTTTTTTTTTTTCCCTCAAGGCTGGTGCTCTACCACTTGAACCACAGCTTCACTTCCAACTTTTTGATGATTAACTGGAGATAAGTTTTAAGGACTTTTCTTCCCAGGTGGACTGTGAGCCTCAGATTTCAGCCTTCTGAGTAGGAGTAGGTGGTGAGCCACTACATCTGGTTGGACTTGTACTTAGAATGTTTTTTTTTTTTTTTAAACCACGATTACAATCTACTTTTCAACTCTCCTATCACATTTTAAAAATAAAATTTAAAGTTTTGCTACAAAAGGAAGATTCTCCCTGCTTTAGTTAATGGAGGAATTCTGACATTGACTTTTCCAAGTTTTCCCTTTTAAAAATTCTTCTGCAACTAGTTTGCGAGTTTGGCTATGGCAAAAGTTGTTTTCCCCTCATTTTTTTTCTCCTCCAGGGAGGAAATAAGGCTACCACCAAACTTCGATTTTTTTTGAAACTGAAAAATTCCTCTCAATGGCCACTTGTTTCTCCCAGATTCCATTTTGATTTTTTAGATCAATTTTTCCCACCATTCACTAGAGCTAAGTAATAGAAGGGAAGTTGCAAGATGAGATTGTGATTCTGCCATTCATCCATCCATCCATCTATCCCTTCATCCAACAGCTATTCATGGAGCGTGCTACTGCATGCTCTGGGAAGTAAGACTCCACCTGTTCTCAAGAGACATCATTACTACCCATCTATCCAGCCCTACATCTATCCATTCAACAGCTATTCATTGAGCACTTTGCTGCTCTCTGCTCTGGGATATAAGACTCAAAATCTGTTCTCCAAGAGTTCACTGTTCTGAGAGGAAAAGATGACTTACCATGAGTAACTTACAGAGCGTATGTGAATCAGAGGGCCGTGGCTTAAGGCAGAGGCAGAACTGGCTAGACTAGGGGTGGAGGCCTGGGTTAGCAGGGAGGAGGGGGCACTTGAGAGAGGAAGTAACCCAGAAGTAGAGATTATGAGTCAGTAGATCTGAATAGCTGGAGTTCCTCAAATGAGAAGGAAATGGCAACATGGAGAGATACCAAAAAAAGCACGTCAATTCAATTATTTTTCCTTTTTTTTCTTTTTTTTTGATTTTGTCAGTTGTGGGACTTGAACTCTGGGCCTGGGCACTGTCCCTCAGCTCTTCAGTTCAAGGTGAGCGCTCTACCACTTGAGCCACAGCGCCACTTCTAGTTTTCTGGTGGTTTATTGGAGATTAGAGTCTCATGGACTTTCCTGCCCAGACTATCTTTGAACCATGATCCCCTCAGATCTCAGCCTCCTCAGTAGCTAGGATTACAGGCGTGAGTCGCCGGCACCCGGCTACCGTTGTTATTATTATTATTATTATTATTAGTTCCTATCCATGCTGGTTCTGCATTTGTACAAGTACAGAAGTTGATATTACCAGCCAGGACCCATCTGGAGCCTTGCTCTACCATGCAGGTCTCCACAGCGCCACCTTGCTGCAAGATCGCGGCTCCTTTCAAATAGCTAGGCTGAGGAAAATTCCATTAAAGAATGCTATTACGTCAAGGAAATACCTGGACCTGGAGGAAAAAATAAAACAACAACAACACAAAAACCATAATAACTGAAGGAAGCCAGGCTCAGAGAGACACAGGACATGTCTTCTCTCATACGTGGAAATCAGATCGAAATTATAAAGGTATTTTATATATAAATGAAATGATAAACATACGTAGGGCCATATGCATGTATACATAAACGTATTAACTAAAAGGTGGTTTAGGCAGAATTTTGCAATGGTATAACTCTTTTGGACAATAAACTTACAATGAGTACCAGCAAGCTGGAACTGGAGGTGTTAGGGGAAGCGAGGCTAAGGGGAAGGGGAGAGATAGAGAGAGAGAGGGTGGGCAGAAATGCAGTCATAATATTCAATTGTATACGTGAATACGGAATGAGGAAAATTGAGTGGCTGAGTGTGGGGAGTTGGGAAAGATGGAGAAAGATGGATGAGAGGGGTGTGACATTAATTAAGATCCATTGTACTCACAAGCTGACATGTAATAACTTTGTAATAACTACTAAGAGATAATAAGAGAAGAATTTAAAATAGTAGAAGGGCTTGATGTACTCAAATGTGAACAAAATAAAATAATTCAGAGCAGAGGAAGGGGTACCTGTAGTTCAACAACCAAAAAACCACAATGTATACACATATGTTTATTTGTATGTGGGGGTTAGAAATTTCTAATAGTGTTCACTGAATACTCTCTTCCCCTCCATTTCCTTTGGCGTTTTTAAACCAACTGAAAAGAAATTAAATTTTGAATTTCATGTAGCTTGTCACTAGATGGGACTTTTTTTGTGGTGCCAGTCCCAGGATTTGAACTCAGGGCCTGAGCGTGTCCCTGAGCCTTTTTGCTCAAGGCTAGCACTCTACCACTAGAGACACAGGCTCCACTTCCAGCTTTTTGGTTGTTAATAGGAGGTAAGAGTCTTGGAAACTTTCCTCTTCAGGCTCAGATCTCAGCCTCTCGAGTAGCAAGGCTGACAGATGTGAGCACTCGGCTTTGTGCACCATTTCCAGATTATTCATTATTATTGTTCCTGGCATATATGTGTCACCAGTAATACAAGCAGCACTCTGAAAAAGAGAAGGCCACAGCATGCCACTTAACAGTACTGAAGAACGTAATGTTCCTGTTGAAATGGCCTCATTTATTTATAATATCCAAGTTCCTCTTTAGAAAATAACTTGTTTTCTGTAATCATGGTATTCACATAAGAGCATTTCCTTCTAGCCTTTTCATGTCTTTGACCAGGTTACTTAGACTCATAAAAACTAGGCCGGGTGCTGGTGGCTTATGCCTGTCATCCTACCTACTCAGGAGGCTGAGATCTGAGGATTATGGTTTGAAGCCAGCCAGGCAGTAAAGTCTGTGAAACTCTTTATTTCCAGCCAGAAGTGGAACTGGGGCTCCAAAGTGGTAGAGTTGCTATTCTTGAGCAGAAAAGCTCAGGGACAGCACCCAAGCCATGAGTTCAAGCCCTAGGAACCAGGCCAAAAAAAAAAAAAAAAGAACAGAAAACAACTACGATAATAATATTGTTCTGTAGAGAGCTTCCCTGCTACTATCATCAAAGTTCATCTTTGGGGTAAGGACTGATTATCTTTAACTCACAAATGCTTTGCATAAAATGATCTCTTTGGGTGTGGGTGTTGATGGTGTAGCTCCCAGAGTCACACTGTATCAGTTGCCTATATTTGGTTAGGCTGAGTCATGTCACCAAATATAGCCCTTGCCTTCTGCCAGCTGCATGCCAGGCTTCGGCCTCCCAGAGCCACAGCTGGCCTCCGGAGACGACGGATTTCCTCGTCACTGTGGCCTGAAGAGCAGTTCTGTTGATCAAACTGTCCCCCGGGTGCTTATAACACACTCAGTACCCACAGTCTTTAGAGATTGAATTTTACCCACCAAATAGGGCCCCGTGCCTGAACTGCTTAATGCCTTCCGTTCCAGTAATGAGATAACCAAACCTGGCTGTGTTTATAGATAGATGCTTTATCAACGCCAACCAGCCAACCCAAACCACTGGCTCTGTTCTATTCCTTTTCCTCCACTATTTTTATTTTCCTGTCCTTGACTCATTTGTGGAATGCTTATGTTTCAAGTTTAGGGGAATAAACTCATTGACTGTGTGCCTGGTAGCCAAACAGGAAACTCCAAATGGCTAAGTAGGGAAAGTTTTACTCCCTAAGGGGGTTTATTATGTACAAGAGATAAGGGTAGGCTGGTAGCAGAAGGGATTACATAAGCAGGCTGCTGTGAAGTGGAACTAAAATCAGGCATGTTCATTTAAAAAGAGATTTCCATTTTGAAAAGGGTATCCTGGAAAAAAAAAAAAAAGGTGACCTGGAAAAAAATTGTAAACAACTTCATAAAAGTTACATTCATCACTGGGCGCCGGTGGCTCACGCTTGTAATCAATCCTAGCTACTCAGGATGATGAGCTCTGAGGATCCTGGTTTGAAGCCAGCCTGGGCAGTAAAGTCCATAAGAATTTTATCTCCAGTGAAACAGCCAAAAAGCCAGAAGTGGTGCTATGGCTCAAGTGGTAAAATGCTAGCCTGGTGCAAAAAAGCTCCAGGACAGTTCCCAGGCCCTGAGTTCAAGCCCCAGAACCCCCCCCCCCCACACACACACTGTTATGTTCATATACAAACCTGTACAGAAATATTTATGTCAGCTTACTCATAATGGCCCAAACATGGAAGCAACCAAGATGCACAGATACCTAAACAAGCAAGCTATGGTCTGTCCAGACAATGGAATGCTGTTCACTGCTCAGAAGAACTGAGTAAACCAACCCACATAAAGAACACACAGGAAAAGATACACTAGTAAGGCTTGACTCTGTGGTTTCACCGACATGACATTTCTAAGAAAGGCACAGCGATCGAGTCAGCAGAACTAGCAAGGTTTAGAGGATTAGATTTAGCACTTTACCAGCCAGCTAGTTTATTTTCTTTCGGGATTTTCACTGTGAAGTATTTTGATCACTCCTCAGCATCAAATAAGTGACATGCAGGTCATATATATAGCCTTGGTTTCAAGGGAATATTAGCATTGAAAAAAAAGAAATATCTCTGTAGAAATTAACTTCAGACAATATAATGTTGCACCTTTGTCTCTGTATTGACTTATATTGTATTTTAAGTCATTTCAGGTAAAGTTTTTTTTCTTTTTTCTTTGTTTTTCTGTTTGTTTTCGGTTGGTCTTGAACTCAGAGATTGGGAGCTATCCCTGAGCTTTTTTGCTCAAGGCTAGTACATTACCACTTGAGCCATTGCTTCACGTCTCCCTTTTTTGTGGTAAATTAGAGATCAGAGTCTCGTGGACTTCCTTGCCCCAGATGGCTTTAAACCACCATTGTCGTAGCCTCCCAAGTAGCTAGGATTACTGGTGTGAGCCACCAGTGCCTGGCATGGTAAAGTGTGTGTTTGATTTTTGTTTGTTTTGTTTTTTGTTTTTTGGTGCCAGTCCTGGGGCTTGAACTCAGGGTTTAGTTACTGTCCCTGAGCTCAAGGCTAGCACTCTCCTACTTGAGCTTCAGTGCCACTTGAGCCTTTTCTGAGTACTTTTATTGGAGATAAGATAAGCTTGGACGGGCTTTGAACTATAATCCTCAGATCTCAGCCTCCTTGGCAGGCGTGAGCCACCAGCACCCGACTGGTAAAGTATTTTTTGATAGCTCTTGCTTGTTCATTTACTAGAGAGTTTTACAGCTACAAGATTTATACATATTCTATTACCAAAAGTCAGCTGTTACTTTGAGTTAAGTGATTCAGAAGTAGGATCTTCCTTGCAAGTGTGTTTAAAAAAAAAAAAAAAGCAATTAAAGCCATCTTCTTGTTCCTTGTATCTCAAATCTATCACACACACACACACACACACACACACACACACACACACACACACACACACACACACACACACACACACACACACACACACACACACACACACACACACACCCTTGTGAGCCAGGCACTGGTGGCTCACGCCTGTCATCCTAGCTACTCAGGAGGCTGAGATCTGATTGGAAGCCAGTCCAGGCAGGAAAGTCCATGAGTCTCTTATCTCTGGCTAACTACCAAAAAGCCAGAAGTAGAGCTGTGGCTCAAGTGGTAGAGTGCTAGCACCAAAACACAAAACAAAATACACACAACTTGTGATAAGTATGGCTGTAGGTAAAGCAGTTGAATTTCAATTTAGTAGATTTGGATATTTCTCTATACATTGGCACTTGAGAATGAAACCAAGTTTTTGGAAGAAATGGAAATGAAACGATCAAAGTTAAGTTTTACCTTCTCCCATCTTTCCATCCCTGCCTTCATTTTCTACTAAGAATAAGCTGAAGTTTTCAGTGGAACAACTAATTTTAGGATAAAACTTTGTGTGTGTGTGTGTGTGAGAGAGAGAGAGAGAGAGAGAGTCCTGGGGCTTGAACTTGGGGCCTGGGCGCTGTCCCTGAGTCTCTTTGTGTTCAAGGCTAGCGCTCTACCACTTGAGCCACAACATCACTTCCAGGTTTTTTGAGTAGTTTATTGGAGATGAGCATCTCACAGGGGTTTTTCTGCCCTTGGTAGCTTCTAACCATGATCCACCGATCTCAGCCTCCTGAGTAGCTAGGATGACAGGAGTGAGTCACCAATGCCTGGCTTTCCTGAGTTTTTTTTTTAAACTCAAAGTTAGTGCTTTATCCCTTGAACCACAGCTCCACTTAGGTCCTTTTTGGTAGTTAATTGGAGATAGGAGTCTCATGGGCTTTCCTGCCCAGGCTGGCTTTGAACCGTGGTCCTCAAATCTCAGCCTCCTGAGTAGCTAGGATGACAGATGTGTGCCACTAGCTCCTGGTTCTTGAGACTTTCTTATTTGTTTATAAACTAAGAAAAGCATTAAGTTCTGGTTCTTTTTCATATTAATATTGGCCGTGGCTATGGACAAAACTTGCTGATAGTCAAGGACAGTTTTCTATCTTAATAGTATTGTCCCCCCCCCCCCCCCCCCCCGTGGAATCTCAAAAGACATTGGAGCTCTCCAGTTCCTTTCTGAAGAGCTGTTCCCTTGTTGGGTTGGTGGGCCACATGTAAACTCTGGGTTCCAGAATATTCGATGAATTAAGTAAAGTCGTGCTGATGTCTGGCAAGGCCTGTCCAGCCTTAAGGCTTGGGAGAGTCTCTGCTTATCTGATTTCTGGAGTTAAGGTTCCATGAGATCAGAGTTCAGAGTGTTTTCCTAAAAAGTGGGTGTCGTCCTGAGAAGCAGCCACCACATTTTCCACTCCATTCCTTTAATGAACAACATGGCACGCTGAGGGTTCTCCTTCGTTCTCCCGCAAGGGGGAGGGGGACAGATGGAGGACCCTGTGGGGTGTGGAGATGGGCTAATTTTTATTTTGTAACTTGTAGAGCACATTGTATGTCTTAAATATGTATGTATGATCTAGCTAGCTCAGCTTACACATGGAGGTTTTTGTAAAAACAGAACTTTTGCAAGACAGACAGCCCATTGCTTTCTCTCCTAGTTATAAACAATGGTAGCATTTTAACTAATGATTATTGTGTATATGAGTGTGTGCGTGCATACATGCACACGTCCTTGGGCTTGAACTCAGGGTCTGGGTGCTTGCTATCTCTGAGCTTCTTTTGCTCAAGGCTGGCGCTTTACCCTTGAGCCTCAGCTCTACTTTTGGCTTTTTGGTGGTTCATTGGAGATAAGAATCTCAAGGACTTCCCTGCCCAGGCTGGCTTTGAACCACTATCCTCAGATCTCATCCTTCTGAGTAGGTAGGATGACAGCCAGGAGCCATTGACTCCCAGCTTACAAATACTTTTTGAAGGGCATCTTGGGCGACGATTGTGGATTAAAAATATTTGCCAAGAGTCTACGGTGCTCTTGAGTATGAGGTTGGGGTTCTTTACCCTCAATTGTCACTGGGCTAAACCTTCACTGAAGCCCATGCGTGGACAGACGTGTGGGCACAGACATGGCAGTTTTCTTACTTGGCATCTAAGAAAATATTACTGCTTGTTACATAGTTTGGTAAAAGGAACAAAACCCATCACCAACAGATTAGTTGGTATTTATGGGACAAAAACCCCAAAGATGGTTGCTGTGTGATGGTGTCAGAATGTAAATGGTAGAAATGGGTGGGCTTTTGCAAACTAGAATGACTTACTCATTAAAAGAGGGATATTTTCTTTTTCTTTTTCTTTTTTTATTTTTACAAAATTTTTATTGTAAAAATGTACAGAAGGGTTACAGTTACATGAGTAATGAGCACTTTTCATAGTAAGCATTGTTACCTCCTCCTTTATTTTCCCCCTACTATTACTTCCCTCCCCGCCTTTCCAACTCATCCAGCCCCCCCCCCGACTTTGTATTGTTCATTTTCAGTATAGTGTCCTATACATCTCATTGGCACAATGGGCCAGCTTGCATACCCATTTTAAGCGGTTCTGCAATATCCCTTCCCCTCCCCAAATTACAAAAATGTTTATATAAGGTGCAGAACACCAGCATAAAATCCAGTAAAAGAGGGATATTTTCTTTAACTACCCGCAAATGTCTCCCTTTTAAGTTTTGGTGAGCATGTTCAATGCATACTTTCCTGCAAATTGCCTTGTCTACAACCAAGTTTTGTCCTGTTTAAGTACAGCGTGTTTAAGTACAATTTATTGCCTGTTCAAAGCAATCAATTCAGCTGTGTTATTGAGTAATTTTAAAACCATCTATGAAAGCAACAAATTTAGTAATGGCCTTCTTTTACCTTCAGGTCGTGTAAACTATTCATACCCAGGATCCGATAGTTCTCTGCTTATTAATGGTAAGTGATAATTAATTTACCTTAGTGAAGTGCACAGAACTTGGAGTAAATTTAGAGCTAGGGGAGGAAAAAAATCGAGTTGTTGCTTCCACAAGTAGAGAAGTGACTTTTGTTTACCTTGTAAAATAACACTTGCTATTAATCAGCTATTTTCAGAGTCATTCCCCGAACATTATGACAAAAACTTTTTAGGAAATAGAATTGGTCTTGTGGAATTGTAACCCCTTTGGACAACTACTTAATAAGAATAAGAAAAAGAGTAAGAATTGAGGAGCCAGTTGTTTCCCAGTCGGTTCCAGTGGGATTAAGTGAGAATCTTAAGGACGAAAATGGACTTCATGGGACATTTGTTCCTGGCAACCTTTAAAATGTCACCATGAAGGCCTTTTCTCCATGTAGCTGGGAGAAATGGGCCACAAGGGGAAGGTTAGTCCAAGCTTTCAAACCAGAAAGAGGCAGCCCAAGACCACAGGCACGTGACCTTGCGAAGGACAAGGTCATTCAGTGTTGCTATCAAAGGGGACTCAGGGAAAGAGTCTACAGGATTCTCCTTACCTCATGTGCTGATAGGTTCTGGTTGTAGACAAGCTCAGGTTCACAGGGAAAGGGCCGGGTTTGTAGGTGTATCACAGCTTCCAAGGACCGAGTGGAGTCTCTTTTAAGTCTTTCTTGCTTCTTATTTACTATTGGATGCTCGATTTCAAGTTTCTGCCTTGACCATGCTTTCTTTTTAGCAAAACCTCTTAAAGGTCCTTGGTGAAAGTTGTCATTGTTGTCATTGTCCCTCAATGCACAAACCTAGTCTGCGGTCTGTGGGAAGATGAGCTTTGTGACCAGGCTTCCTTTGGGGTGCTGTCTAAATCTGGGTGCTGTGAGACTTAAGCCTGAACTGAATGGTTAGATGCAAGCTGGATTGCCAAGCGTTTTGTCAAGGCTGAGCAGTTCATCAAAAACCCCCTCTTCATCAGACTTGGGTGTTTTCACACCATGGTGCTAGGAATAATGCCACCCTCCGCATAATACACAATTGTGCCATGTAAACCATTCCAGCAGAAATAACAGTCACAATGATGCCAGGCTGTAACATTTCACTGTAACAGTGTAGGCCAGGGGCTGGAGGCCTGGCTTCCCTGGTAGAGCAAAAGCAGCAGGTATGGAGTTTGAGTCCCAGTCTTGGATCTAAAAACAGAAGTTTGTAGGCCCAAAGCAGTCCCCAGCAGTGAGAGAGGACAATGTGGCAGAGTTGACCTCGATTTGGGAGCATTAGAGCCAGACTCAGGTTTAGGTTCAGTGATTGAAGACAGTGAGTCCTCCCACCCAGGCAAAATGATCAGCTCTTCTTCGTTCAGGTGGATCAGTTGTTACTTCTGTGCTGGTCCTTGTTGCCATGAGAAAAACTTATCTACTAGTTTCCTTAAAGCTAAAGCCACTTCATTGAAAGAAGTCTGTTATTTAGGAGATTGCCTTTCTGGTTTTCTCTATTAATATCTTAAATAATAAATTAAAAAATATCTTATTAAACTGCTTTGACTTAGCAAAGGTACTGGGGCTTGAACCCAGGGCACTGTCCCTTAGCTTTTTCACTCAAGGCTGGTACTCTACTGCTTGAACAATAGTT
This sequence comes from Dipodomys merriami, assembly GCF_024711535.1. Taxonomy (NCBI): domain Eukaryota; kingdom Metazoa; phylum Chordata; class Mammalia; order Rodentia; family Heteromyidae; genus Dipodomys; species Dipodomys merriami. The sequence goes on along the minus strand of NW_027202790.1, from coordinate 64,494 downwards.
CTACTTCCAGCTTTTTGCTGGCTAACTGGACATAACTGTTTCGTGGACTTTTCTGCCCTGTCTGGCTTTGAACTGTGATTCTCAGAACTCAGTCTCCTGCATAGTTAGGATTACAAGTATGAGTCATCAGCACCTAACCATCTATTTATGTTTTGAAGTTTTACTTAGCTTCAAACTGTAGAAGTAGGCATAATGATCTGCCTTTTTACTGTTGCTTACACAGACATTTTACATATGACAAAGATACACTGTCAGAAGTTAACATTCTCTTAAACCAAAAGACACGAAGATAAAGAAATGGGGGGGGGGGGTGGAGATGGAAAGCAAAAGCTTCCTGTCTCTCTCTTTCAGCCAGATTCAGGAGTGTGAAGTCTTTTTTTTTTTTTTTTTTTTAAATCAGTTGTGGGGCTTGAACTCAGGGCCTGGGTGCTGTCCCTGAGCTTCTTTGTGCTCTCTGCCACTTCTGGCTTTTGAATGGGTTATTGAAGATAGAGTATCCCCGGGACTTTCTGCTGGGGCTGGCTTCGAACCTTGATCTTCAGAGCTCAGCCTCTTGAGTAGTTAGGATGACAGGTGTGAGCCACCGGCACCTGGCTGAGTATAAAATCTTAATTGACATAGTCTCAGGTCTAGTATCAAGCTGCACAGGTACCCAAACGGTCGTGTGTGTGTGTGTGTGTGTGTGTGTGTGTGTGTGTGTGTGTGTGTGTGTGTGTGTGTGTGTGTGTGTGTGTGTTTAAATAACAAACCGTCTAGGGTCAGATGCCAGTTTATTCATTTATAAATGAAGAATGAAACTTGTAGGTAGATTAGATGTTGAAATTAAATGACAAATCCATTCTCTTTCCAGTGGAGAAGATCTAGAATAGATTTGATCCTTGCATACTCAGTCAGTAGGGGAGAAGGGCACTGACACCATTCCTTTATCACCTGATTTAGAAATAGGTTCTGCCCACTCTCTCAGTCCTATTTATAAAGTAACCTCAAGAGAACCACATCTAAGGGCCAGTGACTCACACCTGTCACCCTCCCTTGCTATTCAGGACACTGAGATACAGAGCATGGTATCATGAAGTCAGCCCAGCTGTAAAAGTCTGCTAGCTATTCCATTTCCAAAATGGTCAGCAAAAAGCTGGGCTGGAGGTGTGGCTCAAGAAGTGGAGCACCAGCTTAGATTTTTAGAGGTAGTTACATGAAACTCTAGTGTATGAATTTATTGCTTTTAATGAAGACAGACTGAATGAATGTATCACACTTAATGAAGACAGACTCAAGACACACACACACACACACACACACACACACACACACACACACACACACACACACACACACACACACACACACACACACACACACACACACACACACACACACACACACACACACACACACACACCCCTTCCTTCTCCCAGGATTATATTGGAGATTAAATGTATGTGGTTTGAGCCCAACTACAGAAGGTGGGTGGTTTTTTGGGGGCATGGTGTGTGTGTGTGGGGAGCTAGGAATATTAGTGCTTAATGGTTTACAAAAGAAGAAATAAATGACAAAACAAGAGCCTTGGAAGCTTATATAAAGGTTGTCTACTGTTGAATGTGTGTGTGTGTGTGTGTGTGTGTGTGTATGTATCAGAGGTCAATAATTCAGACTGTTTCCTTTTGCCCATCTTTCCTTACCAATACTGAATTAAAAAGGGAAATAAATAATATAAATATACTTATGAAATATAAATATCAATTTAACTATGAATAAATATTAATATATAATAAATAATAGATTGGGGCAATTTGTAGTCCTTCTGGCCTTGAGACTGAAAGCACTCTGGTTTTCTTGGTCTGCCATAATTAGGATCTCATAGAAGAGGGCCTCTGTTCTCACTTGTACAATGTTCCTGCTCTAACTTCCAGAACTTCTCTTGAGTTAGAAGCTATTTCTTGTTTTGTTTGGATTAAAAATAGCCAAGTGCTCCTTCGACCTCTTTCTCACGTGCAAATTTTTCATGCAAATATTTGATTTTTGTTGTTGTTGCCTGTTGTTCTTACTCAAAGAGGCTGAGATCTGAGGATTGCAGTTTGAAGCCAGCCCAGGCAGGAAGGTCCTTGAGGTTAGGATCTGCAGTGAACCACCAAAAAAGCTGGAAGTAGAGCTGTGGCTCAAGTGGTAGAACCACCAGCCTTGAATCAAAAAGCTCAGGGACAGCACTCAGGCCCAGAGTTTAAGTTGTACTACCAGCACACGCGCGCACGCACACACACACACACACACACACACACACACACACACACACACGTCTCAAAAAAACAGTCACATTCTGAGGACCTAAGCATTAGAAATTCATAGAAATTAGAGGAAGGATAGGGTACAATGCAGCTCCTAATAAACCATTTCTAAGTAAATTTATGTACTAAGACCATCTTGAGAATATCCCTTCTGTTATGAACGACAAGTCTGAAATGTAGTTTCCCCAGCTAAGCGAGAGGAAGTGCAAATCACATCCTCCCAATGGTGCCTACCTCCATGTCCACTGGTGCATCTTGGGTAAGCTTTGAGTGAGACATGGAAGTGAACAATTAACTTCCCTTTGACTTATGTTGAGGCTTTATTTTACCTATGCAGACTAAGCACCATGAGTACATACAGATGCTCATGTATTGTTCTCATTTTTCTTGTGTGTGCTGGTCCTGAGGCTTGAACTCAGGGATTGGATCCTGTACCTTAGCTTTTTCACTCGAGGCTAGCTACTCTGCTACCTGAGCCACAGCTCCACTTCCTGCTTTTTGGTGCCTAATTGGAGATATGAGTCTCACGGCCTTTTCTACCCAGGCTGGTTTTGAACTGCAATCCTCAGATCTCAGCCTCCTGAGTAGCTAGGATTACAGGTGTGAGCTAAATGGCTACCTATTAGATATTTTTTCTTCATGTACATTATGGATACTTTTATTACAACAAATGAGAAAAGATACTTTTTCTAAGAAATGAATAGTATGGCACTTTTGTAACGACATACATGTGTAATAATATGGAGAGAAAAAGAAAAGTCCGCCAAATGTTTCCATACGTTCTTTGGAAGTGTAGCCCAGAGATAAGAAAGATTTTAATGGCAGGAAGTTGATGATGCATATGAGGCTGGCAATAGGAAAAGCATTGGTGAGCAGTCTTGGAAAGAGGTTTGAAAGCACATGTTTATCAGAGATCTAATAGCATTTATCCAGAAGTTCCCAAAATTGATGAGTTTCCAGGCCATGTTTACCATTCTTTCTTTTCTTTTTTTTTTGGTCGGGGGGCTTGAACTCTGGGCCTGGGCGCTGTCCCTGCGCTCTTCAGCTCAAGGCGAGCGCTCTACTGCATGAGCCACAGCTCCACTTCCCATTTTTACCGTTCTTGAAGCCTGTTAGTCCTGAATCATTGAGGGACTTATTAAATCAAAACTAAGTAATAAAAATGAAAGAAGGCAGACATATAAATAATACGCATTTTGACTCTGATTAGTAATAGGATGTATTTTTTCAAATCTTACAGTTTATTCATAGGCAAACTAAGGAAAACTCTGAGCATAGTTCAGCTGATATAGATAGAATGTTTCCAAAATACAGATTCATATAAAACACAGTTAAAGCCATTTCCTTCCTCCCTTCCTTCCTTCCTTCCTTCCTTCCTTCCTTCCTTCCTTCTTTCCTTCCTTCTGTCCTTCCTTCCTTCTGTCCTTCCTTCCATCCTTCCTTCCTTGTTTCTTGTTCACTCTGTCCCAGAGCTTTTTTAAGAGCTCAAGGCTGATGTTCTAACCCTTGAGCCACACCTCCACTTTTGGCTTTTTGGTGCTTGGCTGGCTTTGAACCTTGATCCACAGATCTCACCCCCAGACTAGTTAGGATGACAGGTGTGAGCCAGTGGTCCCTGGCTTAATCTAACTGGCAAAACAATTAAATGTTTCAAATAATTGTTTCTCTAAGCTCTCCTTTTCTTTTGGCTTTGCAGTTTTGGATAAGTAGGATATTCCTAAGCCAGTGTCCGCTTTGGTAGTGCCTCTTACTTGTCTAACAAATAGCTTCTCTTTCTTTTCTTTCTTTTTGTCTGAGACTGGGATTTGAACTCGGTATCTGATACTTTCACTTATTAGCTGGCACTCTACCACCTGAGCCACGCCCCCCCAACCCCACAAATAGGGTTTCATTCTGAACTTCAGATCTACTAAATGGAAAACCTAATATGTTTTCCTTCAGGAAAGCTGTATGTTATTTTAGTCCATTGACTTGAGTGCTTGGGTGAAATCCCCTGCTATCTAGTAATGGTAGAAATCATGTCATTTTGGAAAAAACACATGATACTTTTTCTCAGTTGTACAGACTTAGCACCTTTGCGTAGAAGACCGAGAATAAAACTTGTGACCTCTAAAGTTTGGGCTGGAGGCCTGGCTTAAGCAGTAAGCGCCTGCCTAAGCAAGCACAAAGTCCTGAGTTCAAACCCCAATAGAACAACCACAATAAGAAAGTGTTACTGCTCCCCTCTGCTCCCCCTCCCCCCCATACTAGGACTTGAACTCAGGGCCTTGAGCTGTGGCATTTTCATTCAAGACTGGAGCTGTACCATTTGAACCACCACTTGCAAAAGACCTAGCCTGACTTCCTGCCAAGCCCTCGCCCATTCTGTGTGTTCAGGTCACCTTGCCCTGAGCATGAGAAGTGCCCAGCCAGAGGCATGGTGGGGCCTGGGCGCCATTCCTCTGCCTTACCTTTAGGGCCTATTTTAGACGTCCCTCACCCCCAATAACCAGTTGTCGTCCCTCTACTTCTGTTCCTGACACAGTGACCACAGCCCTAGGACAGCGATCTTCCTTTTATATATAGGATCTGTTGTGTGACCCCTGGTAGATCTCTGGAACAGAAAACAAGTGCGCCTTCCCTCCCTCTCCCTCCCACCCTCTCTCCCTCTTCCTCCCTCCCTCCCTCTGTCTCTCTCTCCCTCACTCCCCCCTCCCCCCATCTCAGAAGTGACTAAGGGGCAGATAACTTACAGCGTGAATATTTTGGACAAAGGGACAATTGATGGGCCCGGGCAGGCTGGTGTGGGAAGGTGTGACATTTCATCATGCCACTCTGAAGGCTGTGTGATTTCACACTTAGAAAAAAAAAAATTTTTTTTTTCTGGAATTTTCCATCCAGTGTTTTCAGGCCTCAGGGGGACCACTGGGTCACTGAAATCATGGCAAACAAAACAGTGGGTAAAGGAGGAATCACGGTGTAGCAAAAGGCACGGGGTACAGGATCATGACCCATTTGTGGTGGGAGGCAGTGGCCCAGAAGTGGGGGTCTGTGACGTCAGGGTGTGGTGTTCATTCATAGTGTACCCCAAGGTCGGCATTCAGGAAGCGTTTGGTGGTTAGAATGGAGTCCCCGGGGACCTGGTGGGCTTTAAGTTTCAGGAAACATCTATTCTCAAACAACATTTCCTGGTTTAAAATTTAGAGTGTAGCCAGGCACCGGTGGCCCAGGCCTGTAATCCTAGCTACTCAGGAGGCTGAGAGCTGAGGATCCTGGTTCGAAGCCAAGCTCCGGCAGGAACGACTGTGAGACTCTCATCTCTAATTAACCACCAAAGAGCTGGAAGTGGAGCTGTGGCTCAAGTGGTAAAGTGGTAGCCTTGTGCACAAAAAGTTCAGTGACAGTGCCCAGGCCCTGAGTTCCAGCCCCAGGATCAATACTGGGGGGGGAAAAATAACATTTAGGGTGTGGTTTCTTGAGGACTCAATGATTATGTTATCCTTCGCCTCAAATATACCTACTGCGGGGCCGCGAAGGTGGCTCAGTGGTAGAGCGCTTGCCTTGCATGCATGAGGCCCTTGGTTCGATTCCTCAGCACCACATAAGCAAAAAGAAAAAAGCCAGAAGTGGTGCTGTGGCTCAAGTGGTAGATTGCTAGCCTTGAGCTGAAGAACTGAGGGACAGCGCCCAGGCCCAGAGTTCAGGCCCCACGACCGACCCCCCCAAAAAAAAATTAATTAAAAAAAAATATATATACCTACTGCCTACTAGGTGTAAGATTTCATTTTACATTTGGGACGTGGTGGGAGATTTGATTAGGGACACAAAACCACTTCAACTAAAATGTTTATAGATTGCTTGAAGACTATATAAATTGCTTGAAGACTAATTGCTTGAGAAAAGACAATAAAATTGCTGCTCATCTTGCAGTGAGAGAATGGCATGAATTCAATATTGGTATGAAATCTCAGGGAAAAATTGGAGAGAAATCTGGTGCCTACAGTGGTTACTGGTTTCGATAATGTTCAGTACTGCCTTGGTTTCAGAATGGTTTGGGCCTTGGGTGACAATTACAACCAAAAATCATCCCTTAAAACAAGTGAAAACCAACTGGTTTTTAAGAACTTGGGGACGATAAAAGGTGTATTTAATTGACCTCTTACCATCTAGTTCCTGATTTTTGTGTCATTGGTCAGGAAATGACAAATACAGCCATTTTTCCCCCTCCATTTCAGAAGCTGGTAGATGAAATCTCAGTTGGTTCTTTTGACAATGTTTGAAAGGTTTTTTTTTTGTTTTTTTGTTTTTTTTTTCTTCTCATTTGACACGCAGCAAGGACATATGGGCGCAGGAGAGGTAACATTATTGCTTTTAATTTTTCAATGTGTCACTTGTATGGGGACCACTCAAACTTTCTAGCCTATGTGGCGGGGAGGAGGGATGGGAAGTGGAAGAGTAATTCCTCTGTTATCCTGAACATCTTAGACCTCATTGGAGAGAGTAATGAGCTTGTCATAAATTACTAAAATGTGGGATTTAAAGTCAAATAATTTCCCGCTGTTATATTAGATATTTGACTTACTTATAGCTAAACATTGGCCTCCCCTTTTTTTTTCTTTCTGAAAAATAATTTCATAGGCAAAAAATATTAAAGAACTTCAAAAAGGAGATAGACTTACTCTGACCTCAAAATGCCTCATTATCTTGGAGGCTTAGGTATAATTACTTTCTGCTAACTTGTTTTACTGAGACACATAATACATTTGATGGAAACTAAGGTGAGTTAAATAACTCGTCTTATATCTCTTTCCAATATAAGGGAGGAAACTCTCCAAAGGCTAAGGAATTTTAGAGATTCATTCCCTAAAGTGCCAGAATAAACCTTTTTGTTCATTTGCTTTATTTATTTATTTTTATGCCAGTACTGGGACTTGATCTGAAGGTTTCCTGCTCTCATTTGGCTTTTTGCTCAAGGTTGATGCTCTATACCACATGAGCCACCCTCCACTTCAGGCTTTTTGCTGGTTAATGAGATATTAGAGTCTCACAAACTCTTATATAAATGAGACCTGCCTCTTGAGTAGCTAGAATTACAGGTATGAGTCACCAGTGCCTGGCTGCTTTTTTAAAAACTATAAATTAATTACTATTTTTTTTAACCATCTGTAATCGTTTGCCATTTTATTTAAAAAAAAAAAAAAAGAAGACATTTTAAGTCACCTAGATTTTTTTTTTCTAAAGATCATTCCGATAATCACCTTCAATTTTGTAATCACGTTTGCTTGCATTTGCCATGTGGTTATTATAAGGATAAATTTGTAACAACGATGCTATTGTTCTTTGTGTTTAGTAATGAGAGTTAAAGGCAAATATGCCAACAGAAAGATGTTGGCGTGATCCAAGAGTGGAAAACACTTGAGACAGATTTCTATTGGATCCATAAACAAATTCCTTATGTAGTACCGAGCAGTAACAGTGCTTTAACAGAGTTTTGCACGAGTTGGGAAGGTGGCTCAGTGGTAGAGTGCTTGCCTAGCATGCATGAAGCCCTGGGTTCGATTCCTTAGTACCACAGACACAGAAAAAGCCCGAAGTGGCGCTGTGGCCCAAGTGGTAGAGCGCTAACCTTGAAGAAGCTCAGGGACAGCATCCAGGCCCTGAGTTCAAGACCCAGGACTGGCAAAAAAAAAAACAGAAAAAAAAAAAGAAAGAAAAAGAGTTTTGCAGTTATTTGTAGCTCTGTGTTTTGCTTATCAGGTAAAATTTTCCACGTTGCCGTTAAGTAAATACATGAAGATAGTTAATACACCTAAGGCATTTCTGGTCTTTTCTCACATATTCTGGTGTTTTCAAAGAACAAATTTAATGTCCTTTTATTTTTTAAACAAACAAAAAGGCATCTTTGGTGAGCCCCGCTCCTCACTCTGCTAGATACGCATCTTTACTGTGCTCTAGGCCTGTCAGATTCCCATGGCCAGCAGTGAGTTCGTCTGTCACAGTCGGTGGGTGTAGATGACCCGCCCGTCAGTCAGGGCCTCCTCCAGGCCACCGTCCATCAGATCTAGTAAAGACCCTCAGAAAGGCCAGCATCAGATAACCAAACTCAACTCTCAGTGCACCCACCTCTGCCCGGGCCGGGCTTGGAGGTGATGGGAACTAAGTGATCCCATCCCCTCCCAGCCAGAGGGGCAGATGAGAGCCAGCAGCTCCGCTGGGCCCCGGCCGGCCGGCCAGGCCTCCTCGGGAGGCCCGGTGCACCTGCTGGGCCCCGGCCGGCCGGCCAGGCCTCCTCGGGAGGCCCAGTGTACCTGCTGGGCCCCGGCCGGCCGGCCAGGCCTCCTCGGGAGGCCCGGTGCACCTGCTGGTAGTCGCCCTCCCTGCTTTTCTCTTTCAGGTCAGTCCTCGCTGTTTCCCATGGAGGATGGGTTCCTGGACGATGGCCGCGGGGACCAGCCTCTGCCCAGCGGCCTGGGCTCGCCGCACTGTTTCCCCCACCAGAACGGGGAGCGGGTGGAGCGCTACTCCCGCAAGGTGTTCGTGGGCGGGCTGCCTCCGGACATCGACGAAGGTACGCGGGGAGAGAGGCCCGGGCAGGGCCCGGAGGCCCGCTCCGTTCTCGGACTGGAAAGAACTGACAGTGAAAACAGACTGAAAAGCAAAGACCTTCTGGGCTGGGATGGAGCGCTGGCCTAGCAGGCAGGAAAGCCCCGGGTTCGATTCCTCAGGACCACAGACACAGACAAAGCCAGTGGTGCTGTGGCTCAAGTAGTAGAGCGCGAGCCTTGAGCCAAAGAAGCTCAGGGACGGCGCCCAGGCCCTGAGTTCAAGCCCCAGCACTGGCAAAAACAAAACAAAACAACTTAGAGCAGGGTGCCACCCCAACTACAGCCCCCGCTGGTTCCCGGTATTCAGTCATCACGATATGGTTTTCTTGTCCCCTCTTCCTGTCTTTTAATAAAAGAGAGGAGGTGAGCAGGGCAGTGGGAATCAGCGCAAGGAGGAAACTGCCCAAGGATCTGTCATTGTGAACAAAAGATTGCTTTACAAACAACAAACAACAACAACAAAATCCATGTGTGTGTGTGTGAGAGACAGAGAGAGAGAGAGGGAGGGGGTGGTTCTTGGGCTTGAACTCAGCACCTCAGCACTGTCTTTGAGCTTTTTTGCTCAAGATTTATGCTCTACTACTTGAGCCCCAGCTCCACTTCCAGCTTTTTTGTTAATTTATTGGAGATGGAGTCTCGTGGACTTTCTTTCTTGCCCAGGCTGGCTTCGAGCTGCGATCCTCAGATCTCAGCCTCCTGAGTAACTAGGATGCCAGGCGTGAGCCACCAGCACGAGGCCCAACCGTTTTTCCCCCCTATGTATGTTGCCTTGCCAAAGTCGATTAATTGTTTCTTTATCTTTCCTATCTTCTGTGAGTACTTTGTAACTGTGCATAGTTCATGGTTTCAACATATAAAATCTTTTTTTTTTTTTTGTGCCATTACTGGAGCTTGTTAAGACCCCATACTCTCTCTTAGCTTTCTTTTTTCTTTTTTTTTTTTTTTTTTTTTGCTCAAGGATGGTCCTCTACCACTTGAGCCACAGCTCCACTTCTAATTTTTGCTTGTTAGTTGGACATAAGAGTCTCATGGGCTTTCCTCTCCAAGCTGGCTTTGAACTACCATTCTCATATCATCTTTGCCTCCAGAGTAGCTAGGATTACAGGCAAATTTTGTGCTTGGCAAAATTTAAAATCTTTTAAGCATGAATGTTTGAGAAATGTGGAACATAGTCGTATTTCAAGAAAGGGAATCTTGGGGTAGAGGTGGTAAAATGCCTGCATAGCAAGCACAAAGCCCTGAGTTCAAACCCAGGAGGAGGAAGAGGTGGAGGAGGGGGAAGAGGGGGAGGATGTGGGGGAGAGGGAGGGGGAAAGGGGAAAGAGGAGGAGGGGGAGGAGAAGAAAGAGGTGGTGATTGTAACATTCTGTGATTATTTTCCTCTTGCATTCAGCAAATATTTACCTGCTTTCTAAGCAGTGTGTTCTTCTTCCTTGGCTGTTTTTAGTAATAAGCAAGATAGAAAATCCTTGCTTCTGTAGAGTTTATGTTCTCCTGGAGTTAGGCCCATAGAAATGTATAAACAAGCCAGGCACTGGTGGCTTGTGCCTTTAACCCTAGCTACTCAGGAGACTGAGATCTGAGGATTGTGTTCCAAAGCCAGCCTGGGCAGGAAAGTCCATGAGATTATCATCTCCAATGAGACACCAGAAAATTGAAAGTGGAGCTGTGGCTCAAAGTGGTAGAGTGTGCTAGCCTTGAGCAAAAAGAGTTCAATGACAGCTCCCAGAACCTGAGTTCAAGCCCTGCCAACCAAAAAAAATAATAATAATAACGTGATAAAACATCAGAGAATAAGTATTGAAAACCAATGGGGAGGTGATCTAGCAGGGGTAGTTAAGGAAAGCTTGCCATAGAAATGATATCTGAGCTCACGCCTGTCATCCTAGCCTCTCAGGAGGCTGACTGAACATCATGGCTCAGAGCCAACCTAGGCTGGCAAGTTCATGAGATTCTTGTCTCCAATGAACCACCAGGAACCTGAAAGTGCAGTTGTGGTTCAAGTGGCAAAGTCCTAGCCTTGAGCAAAAATGCTAAGGAACAGTACCCAGGCCCTGAGTTCAAGCCTCAGGATTGGCACATACACACATTAAAAAAAAAATCATGCCGGGTGCCAGTGGCTCAAGCCTGTCACCCTAGCTACTCAGGAGGCTGAGATCTGAGGATCCCGGTTCAAAGCCAGCCCGGGCAGAAAAGTCCGTGAGACTCCTATCTCCAATTAACCACCAGAAAACCAGAAGTGGTGCTGTGGCTCAAATGGTGGAGCGCTCGCCTTGAGCTGAAGAGCTCAGGGACAGCGCCCAGGCCCAGAGTTCAAGCCCCATGACCAAACCCCCCCCCCCAAAAAAAAAAATCACAGTAGAAGGCCATATGTTTCTTCCTTTTTTTTTTTGTCTTTATTTCCTAAATGGGAATAAAAACCAATTCACAATATGGATAGTAGAACAGATTTCCCTAAAAGCTGGTAAGGTATAATAATAAAGTTTAAAGGCTCAGTTTTTAGGATCCCTCCTCATATTTTACTTCATAAATAATCTTTTGGAACGTTGAACCAGAAATGGTTTTAAAAACCCAAATACTGAAATACCCCTTTTCCTCCCACAAAAATGAAATATCTTGGTGAAAACTGTGCCGAAACACCAGGTTTGTCTGAATCAATCTTTATCCTGTTTTAGGAATCCACAGCTTGCAGCTCAAGTGTTGTTTGGAGGAATTGTGTAGTAAATTACAGGATTTGCAGAGGGAAATAGGGTCAGAGGCAAAGACTTTGTATCTGAAACACAAACAAAAAAAAAGAGCATTGGGCCAGGCTGCTTATGGCTCATGCCTATCATCCTAGCTACTCAGGAGGCTGAGGTGTGAGGATCGTGGTTCAAAGCCAGCCCGGGCAAAAAGGCCCCTGAGATTCTTCTCTCCACTAAACAAGACCACGCGGCGCCTGGGCTTTCCCAGGGTTGGGAAAAATGGCAGAGGCACCAGCCACAGTCCAGACACAGTCAGTTTGGGCTACTGTGACAAAATGCCTTAGACTGGTTAAGCTAGCTTAGAAGCAATAAAAATTGTGCATGGTTCTGCACGCGAAGTTCCAGGTTAAAGGCACAAACTACTTACACACCTGCTTCCCGGTAACCACCATCTTCTCATGGAAGTTACAGGGACAGAGAGTCTCCCCAGGCCTCTTTGGTGGTGATGACCCCACCCCTACCTGCCTTTGACCTCCTGCCCAGGACTCCGCCTCCAGATGATGTCACCGTGGGGGACTTGGGGAAGGGGTCAGACGTAGTGACATGACTATGGAAGGCAGGAAAGAATTGAGGTGGCTTGCGATTGAAAGGGCCTCTGTGCATCCAGTCGTGTTGTTAATTTCCAGATCGAGAGACCTGGATGTGGGACATAACCAGGAAGTGGCCTTGATTTGAGAAAATGTCAATTTGGGGGAGGGAGAGAGCATTCAAGGTCATGGAGTCAGAAAGATGGTGGCTGGCTGGCTAGAGTGATTCACACAAACATACGTACACCAGAGTGAGCAAGGGAGGGAGAAATTAGGCATGTGCCAATGAGTAGCAGCTGGGGAATGTAGATGAAGGAAATTCAGGAATTTCTTTCAGTGTTCTTGAAGATAACAAATTTGAAATTGTGTGTGAGAGAGAGACAAAGACAAAGAGAGACAGAGAGAGAGAGTACTAGGGCTTGAACTCAGGACTTGGGCTCTGTCCCTTAGCTTTTAGGCTCCAGGGTGGCACTCCACCACTTGAGCCACACCTCCACTTACGGCTTTTTGCTGGCTAATTGGAGATAAGAACCTCATGGACTTCTCTGTCCCGACTTGCACTGATCTGAGATCCTCAGCTCTCGGCCTCCTGAGTAGCTGGGATTACAGGCACGGCCACCCGTACTGGCTTAGATTGGAAATGAACAAAACACACCAAAGACCTTCTATATAAAAAAATGATCGTAAACATCTGGACATCTCATTTTCTGTTTTTCTTCAGATGAGATCACTGCTAGCTTCCGTCGCTTTGGCCCTTTGATTGTGGATTGGCCTCATAAAGCTGAGAGCAAATCCTACTTTCCTCCTAAAGGTAATTCCCAAGAGCCCCACATGTAAATGGCTTTCCTCCCTATGTTCTTTCATCTTTAGCCTTTCCACAAATGTACATCTTCATTGCAAACATCTTTCATTCTCAAATTTATATTTTTCTATTTGTGTCTTCACATTTTCTTTTCTTTTTTTTGGGGGGGGGGGTCCGGTCGTGGGGCCTGAACTCTGGGCCTGGGCCCTGTCCCTCAGCTCTTCAGCTCAAGGCTAGCGCTCTACCACTTGAGCCACAGTGCTACTTCCGGCTTTTTTCTTTTTGCTTATGTGGTGCTGAGGAATCGAACCCAGGGCCTCATGCATGCAAGGCAAGTGCTCTACCACTGAGCCACCTTCCCAGCCCCTGTCTTCTTCACATTTTCTATCCTACTGTACTTTTAAAAAATTTTTTCCTCAAGGCTGGTGCTTTACCATTTCAGCCACAGTTCCACTGTCAGCTTTTTGGTGGTTAGAGATAAGAATCTTGCAGACTTTTTCCTGCCCAGGATGACTTTGAACCTCAATCCTCAGATCTCAGCCTCTTGATAGCTAGGATTAAAGGCGTGAACCACTAGCCCTGGCTTACCCTACTGTACCTTTCATTCTAATTTGTTTTTACTCCGAAAGATGTTTCAGGATCCTCCCAAAATGAAGTCTCTCATGTTATTATCAAAACTGGTATGCATATGAAACTTAAGCTTTAGTATTATTTTTTCTTTTCTTTTTTGGGGGGGTCCAGTTGTGGGGCCTGAACTCTGGACCTGGGCGCTGTCCCTCAGCTCTTCAGCTCAGGGCTAGCGCTCTACCACTTGAGCCACAGCGCCACTTCCGGCTTTTTTCTTTTTGCTTATGGGGTGCTGAGGAATCGAACCCAGGGCCTCATGCATGCAAGGCAAGCACTCTACCACTGAGCCACCTTCCCAGCCCCTATTCCTTTCCTTTCTTAGTTTTGGTTTATGCAGTCTGTATCCTCAAGAATGACCATAGGGATGAGGAAGCTCATGAAGCTTTGGTCTTTTCCTTTAGGCTATGCATTCCTGCTGTTTCAAGACGAGAGCTCTGTCCAGGCGCTCATCGACGCTTGCATCGAAGAGGACGGCAAACTCTACCTGTGTGTCTCCAGCCCCACCATCAAGGACAAGCCTGTGAGTGCAGTGCGGCGTGCGCCTGGCCTGCGCCATAGCCAGGCTCCTAAGTAGGATCTAAACTAAACGCTTTGGCCCTTCCGTGGATCCGCGCACCACCATTTCACCCCTAACTCTTGGAGTAGGGGAAGCCATTTTCGTGTCTAAACATGTCCTTTGAGAATGCATTTTATATTGATGAAGCTGCTGAATTTCCTGTGGAAAATGCAACTCCAGTTCACCAACCTCCGTCCTTGCTTGGACTGAAGTGTTACAGTGCTGTCCTTCACTTTTTTGCAGAGGGAGCTCTCCCAAAATAGACCTGATTGATTCTGTGTATGGATATACACACCTATACATCCATATGCACATAAACACACATATAGGTATCCATATACACATGAATTTGTGTATATGCATATAGGCCTACGTATTCATTTCTATATACATATATATATATGTATTATATATGTTACATATTATTAATATAATAACTTGGGCTGGGAATGTGACTTAGTGGTAGCGTGCTTGCCTAGCATACCTTAAGCCCTGGGTTTGATTCCTCAGTACCAGATAAACAGAAAAAGCTGGAAGTAGCACTGTGGCTCAAGTGGCAGAATGCTAGTCTTGAGCAAAAGAAACTGAAGGGACAGTGCGTAGTCCCTGAGTTCAAGCCCTAGGACTGACAAAAAAAACAAAAAAAGGGAAAGCTCAGGGGCAGTGCCCAGACCTTGATCAACTTCAAGCTCCACAACTGACAATAAACCCCCCAAACTTACAAATATAATATATAATAATGTTTTATATATTGTATATTATGTGTGTGTGTGTGTGTGTGTGTGTGTATTGTGTGTGTTTTGGATCGTTTGATCAGGAACATTCTTCTAAGACGTTTTGTGACCTTCTTGCCACCACTCATTTTATCTAGTAGATACTCTATGCCACGTTGTTTAGGTCATTCAGTGGCATAACTCTGACTTTAGTATATCATTGGTATGTGTATTTTGGAATACCTTGCTTAACTTTGGTATGGACATTTATAACATTTTTGTTTTCTTTTTGTGCCAGTCTTGGGCTTGAACTCAAGGCCTGGGCGCTGTCCCTGAACTATTTTGCTCAAGGCTAGCACACTACCACTTGAAGCCACAGCTACACTTATAGCTTTCTGGTCATTGGAGATAAGAGTCCCATAGACTTTCCTGTCCAGGCTGGCTTTGAACCATGATCCTTAGATCTCAGCCTCTTGAGTAGCTAGAATTACCAGCACCAGGGGCTGGGAAAGTGGCTCAGTCGTAGAGTGCTTGCCTTGCATGCATGAGGCCCTGGGTTCGATTCCTCAGCACCACATAAGCAGAAAAAGCTGGAAGTGGTGCTGTGGCCCAAAGTGGTAGAACACTAGGCTTGAGCTGAAGAGCTGAGGGACAGCGCCCAGGTCCAGAGTTCAGGCCCCATGACCAGCTAAAAATAAAAATAAAATAAAATAGAATTACCAGCACCAGGGCCTGGTTTATAACAGTTAATTTTAAATTAGCAAGCAATTTTAAAAAAGGTACGTGACTCTGGTAGTCTATTATTTTATTCACTTTTAATTTTAATTGTTTTGAATTATCTTCTAATAGTTGTACAAAGGGATTTCATTCAACATGGCAGTTTGGTACATGGTTCTTAATTGAGCTAATGAACACACTGAAGCATTTTATTAAAGAAAAGCTTATTAGAAATATCAGCAATATTTTTCCTTGAAATGCTCCTTGAAAAAATACAATGATGCTAATTTCTGTAGCACTGTAATTGTAAGTAGCGCTGACGCTGTGCTATACTTAAATTACAAAAATATAGGAGGGTTGGATAAACTAGAGGTTCCCAGGCCTGAAAAATAGCTAATTAACTTATAATTAAGGACCTATTCAGTGATTTGGTTTATTTTTTTCTTTCTTTATTTTTGCCAGTCATGGAACTTGAACTCAGGGCCTGGGCATTCATTGTCTCTGAGCTCTTCTGCTCAAGACGAGTGCTCTGCCACTTGAGCTACAGCACCACTTCTAATTTGGTGGTTCATTGGAGATAAGTGTCTCATAGACTTTCCTGCCCAGGCTGGCTTTGAACCACAATCCTCAGATCTCAGCCTCTTGAGTAGCTAAGATGTGAGCCACTAGCTCCTGACAGTAATTTGGTTTAAAGTCTTGTTTCACACCTTTGTTGATATGGTATGATATAAATTATTGCATTTAAAAGTAAAATTCTTAGCTGGGTGATGGTGGCCCATACCTATAATCCTAGCTGCTCAGGAGGCGAGGCTGAGATCTGGAGAATTATTACCATTTTTTTCCCCCTCCAGAATCCATCTCCAAAATAACCAGGCTGCAGGCATGGCTTCTATGGTCAGTGAAATGCATGGATTCAAGCCCTGGTACTGAAAACAAACCAACAATAATTTTTTTTTTGGTCGGTCGTGGGGCTTGAACTCGGGCCTGGGCGCTGTCCCTCAGCTCTTCAGCTCAAGGCTAGCGCTCTACCACTTGAGCTACAACGCCACTTCTGGTTTTCTGGTGGTTTATTGGAGATAAGAGTTTCATGGACTTCCCTGCCCAGGCTGGCTTTGAACCACGATCCTCAGATCTCAGCCTCCCGAGTAGCTATGATTACAGGTGTGAGCCACTGGTGCCTGACTCCAACAATAATTTTAAACATTTAAAAATGGTTTAATCTGAAACTTGTTGATTTACATCCTCTGTAGGTGCAGATTCGGCCCTGGAATCTGAGTGACAGCGACTTTGTGATGGATGGTTCACAGCCACTTGACCCAAGAAAAACAATATTTGTGGGTGGCGTTCCTCGACCCCTACGAGCTGGTAAGATCAAACAAACAAGAAAACCTTTTATACTCTAGCATCTGAAATGCAAAGAGCAGGGGCTGGGAAGGTGGCTCAGTGGTAGGGTGCTCACCTAGCATGCATGAAGCCCTGGGATTGATTCCTCAGTACCACATACACAGAAGGAAACAGAAGTGGCGCTGTGGTTCAAGTGGTAGAGTTCTAGCCTTGAGCACAAAGAAGCTCAGGGACAGTGCCCAGGTCCTGAGTTCAAGCCCCAGGACTGGCAAGAAAAAGACCTTCAAGGATAAATGCATAAACATTTAAGCTGCATAAACATTTGAGCTGGGTGTTGGTGGCTCACACCTGTAATCCTAGCTACTCAGGAGGCTGAAATTTGGGGATTATAGTTCAAAGCCAGCCCTGGCAGGAAGTCTATGGGACTCTTATTTCTAACTAACCATCAGAAAACCGGAAGTGAAGCTGAGCTCAAAGTGGTAGAGCACTAGCCTTGAGCAAAAATACTCAGGGACAGTACCCAGGCCCTGAGTTCAAACCCCAGGTCTGGCATAAAAAAAGAGAAAGAAAAGAAAAAAGTACATTGTAAAGCAGCTAGCTCATAGTTAAAAAATTAAGATTGGACCCTGTAATTCTAGCATATCTGGAATCCTGTAATTCTAGCTACATAAGAGGAGATCCAGAGGACTGAATTGTCAAGCCAGATTCCATCTCCATAATAGCCAACAAAAAGGAAGGCTGGAGTTGTGGTTCAAGCAGTAGAGCACATGTCAAGGAAGCAAGCCCAACCAGTGTGAGGTCAAGTTCAAACCCTAATACTGGTCAAGGAAGGAAGATTGGAAACAAGGAAGGAGGGATGGAGGGAAGGAAGGAAGACAGGCAGGCAAAAAATTAACCTCATGTTAAGTTGACATCAACCTAATGTAGGAATGAGTTCGATTTTAAGAATTATTTTACTGATGGAGCTCAGAGGACAGATGAACCGCCTTTGATGAAGCCATCGGTGTGAGCTGGCTGACTTTGGCCGATCTCAACTTGCACCTTTTCCCCTGGCCTGTTTAGTGGAGCTCGCAATGATCATGGACCGGCTGTATGGCGGCGTCTGCTACGCCGGCATCGACACAGACCCTGAGCTCAAGTACCCCAAAGGAGCTGGGCGCGTTGCCTTCTCTAATCAACAGAGCTACATAGCTGCTATTAGCGCCCGCTTTGTTCAGCTGCAGCATGGAGAGATAGATAAACGGGTAAGTTACTCCTAGACCGCATTCTGGAAACTTCTAGAACTTTCCACCCATGATACTGACATATCTCAGAAGTAAGATTAATTAGAATGGTAATTTTTTTTTTAATGTGATCGTAAATCCACAGCTAACAATTGGGTCGGGTGGGGTGGGGGGAGGAAGGGGATCAATATTCTAAGAATTTCCTTTGAATTTCTGCTGTCTTATGTTTTTGTTCTGGGAACACTGATCAGTTTTTTTTTTTTTTTTTTTTTTTGGGGGGGGTCCGGTCGTGGGGCCTGAACTCGGCCTGGGTGCTGTCCCTCAGCTCTTCAGCTCAAGGCTAGCGCTCTACCACTTGAGCCACAGCACCACTTCCGGCTTTTTTTCTTTTTGCTTATGTGGTGCTGAGGAATGGAACCCAGGGCCTCGAGCATGCAAGGCAAGTGCTCTACCACTGAGCCACCTTCCCAGCCCTTGTGATCAGTGTTTTTGAGTTTAATCTTTTCTAAATTATCATCTCCATTTAGTCATTCATTCACTCATTTGTTCAATGTAGATTTATGGGATAACTTGTACTATGTCAGGTTGTGAATATGAATGTACTTGACACACCCTGACCTTGTTTTTGTTTTGTTCTGTTTTGAAATCTTGGGAAGACATAAATATATCTCAGTGAGCCCTATTATTTTTTAATTCACTATGATAATGTAATATATAGTTGAGTGAATTTAATTCTAGTACTATCCCTCAGAAACTTTAATGATAGCAGATTAGATAGTAGAAAAAAATCATCTTTTTATTTGTAGTCTGTTTCTCTGAACAGCTGATAGCTAATATTTTTAGCAATTAAATAAAATTCCTCATAGGGGGCCAGTGGATCACACCTGTCATCCCAGCTACTCAGGAGGCTGAGATCTAAGGATCACAGTTCAAAGCCAGCTTGGGCAGGAAAGTCCGTGAGACTCTTACCGCCAATTAACTACCAGAAAACCAGAGGTGGCATTATGGCTTAAGTGGTAAAATGCTAGCCTTGAACTGGAGAGCTGAGGGACAGGGTCCAGGCCCAGAGTTCAAGCCCCATGACTGACAAAAAAAAAAAATCCTCTGTTGAGTGTATCCTCAGAATGTGAGAGCTAAAGTCAAACCCCAAAATCAGTTCTTTCTTCTTTCTAGTGTATTCTGAGAGTCTATATTCCATGATGTAAGTCTATTTTCCATGATGTAGATTCCTTATCTCTCTCTTTCTCTCTGTTTTTTTCTTTTTTGCCAGTCCTGGGGCTTCAACTCTGGACCTGGGCTCTGTCCCAGAGCTTTTGTGCTCAAGGCTAGCGCTCTGCCACTTGCACTACAGTTCCATTCAGGCTTTTTGGTGGTTCATTGGAGATAAGAGTCTCACAGACTTTCCTGCTCTGGGCTGCCTTTGAACCATGATCCTCAGATCTCAGCCTCCTGAGTAGCTGGGATGACAGGCGTGAGCCACCAGCTCCCGCTTAGATTCTTTATCTTTGCATGTCACACCTTCAACAAATATCACAGTGCTGAGAAATTCCTGTCCTATCAAGTTTCTTCTCTGCGTCCGGGACCCTCATTTTCTACCAGTCCTCTTCGGAGTGTGGTCTGGGGACCAAATGCTGCCGGAGTTTGTGTACGAGAATCTGGAAGCTGCATTTCCCCAGCACGGCTGGTGTCAGCTGACAACTGCCTTTGCTAGAAAAGACTTGCTGATGAAGGCAGCACTTTTGATTTCTCTTCTGATTACACTCCCTGCCTCCCGGCAGCCTGGCGCTTTGATTAGCACTGATAATGGAGTCCAGCCCTTGACAGCCTTGGGCTCAGAGTCTGGCTGGCTGGCTGGCTGGGTGGATGATAGATGGGTGGATGGATGGGTGGGTGGGTGGGTGGATGGATGGATGGATGGATGGATGGGTGGGTGGGTGGGTGAACAGATAGATGGATGGATGGATGGATGGATGGGTGGATGGATGGGTGGATGGGTGGGTGGATGGGTGGATGGGTGGGTGGGTGGGTGGGTGGGTGGGTGGGTGGGTGGGTGAATGGATGGATGGGTGGGTGGATGGATGGATGGGTGGGTGGATGGGTGGGTGGGTGGATGGGTGGGTGGGTGGATGGGTGGGTGGATGGGTGGGTGGGTGAACAGATAGATGGATGGACCCATGGATGGATGGAACTATGCTGTTCTTATCTCAGATATAGAACCATCCATTCTGTGCAGGCTTACACGCACTGCTTCTGTTTTATGTCAATTCTATTCTACTTAGTGGATAGGAAAAAATGCAAGCCAGGTGCTGGTGGCTCACGCCTGTCATCCTAGCTACCCAGGAGGCTGAGATCTGAGGATTGCAGTTCAAAGCCAGCCGGGACAGGAAAGTATGTGAGAGTCTTATGTCCAATGAACCACCAGAAAACCAGAAGTGGCGCTGTGGCTCAAGTGGTAGAGCGCTCGCCTGGAGCTGAAGAGCTGAGGGACAGCGCCCAGGCCCGGAGTTCAGGCCCCACGACTGGTGGGGAGAAAAAGAAAAAAAAATGCAAAATAATAAGACATTGTACACTAATGGGAACACATGCAAGACGAAAATATATACTATAAACTTGGGCAAAGGGGATGTTAGTCACTGTGTATTTATGCCTTCCTGCTTTTTTCTTCCTTCCTTCCTTCCTCTCTTTCTCTCTCTCTCTCTCTCTCTTTCTCTCTTTCTCTCTTTCTCTCTTTCTTTTCTTTCTTTCTTTCTTTCTTTCTTTCTTTCTTTCTTTCTTTCTTTCTTTCTTTCTTTCTTTCTCTATTTCTTTCTTTCTTTCTTTCAGCTTGAACTCAGGTCCTGGGTGCTGTGCACACCACTTGAACCACAGCTCCACTTCTGACTTTTTTTTTGAGTTATTAAAGAGTCTCACGGACTTTCCTGCCCGGGCTGGCTTTGAACCGTGATCCTCAGATCTCAGTCTCCTGAGTAGCTGGGATGACAGGCGGGAGCCACCAGCACCTGACACTCCTTGATCTTTATTCACAAACACACACATTTCACTGTTCACTCCTGCATGCCAGTTTCAGAACTGTGTGAAGCTCATTATTGGAGACACTCAGATGTGAGTCCTTTACAATGGAACCCTTTGATGGAGCTTTCCCTACTATGATGGGGTGGACCTACTGGTCTATTGTGTATCCGGGTCTTTCCTGCTCACCCCTCACCAGGATTCCTTGTCTCAGAGTGCTCCAGGGATGGTTTGGGGGTGTCAGTTTCTCCCAGGAGTCCCTCTGAGGCTAAAAATAACCGGCCCTTTGCTAGCTGGTGAGTCAAGAGGTTATTTTTAATGCTTGGAAGGCTCGAATGACAGGTTGGCCTCTTGAACGCTGCGACATTTTAGACCCAAAGTCAGCCGTTCTCCCTGACAGAGAACAAAGCCAGGATTGAGAGAGCGCGGGACCCGGCCCCATCTGGTCTGACCAGAGTGGCAGGTTTGTGATGATCACGCAGGCCGTGCACGAGGCCAGGCTCCAGGGCGACTTCCCACTCACCGAGATCTTCCAGTGACATGGGGAAGTGGGGTCATTCAGCTGAGGGGGCAGGGTCTGCTGGAAATAAGGATGTCAGCTTGTAAGGAACTAGGCAAGACCAAAGTTCACTTCTGCTCGCTCAGGAAGCCATGCTGGGCAGCCATCCACCCTGGATTTATCTACTGGGGATGTGCTCTTTGTTCTGATTGGTTAGAACTTAAGATTCATGGTCCTGTGCCATTGGCCAGTTTGAAAGGGGTGTTAAACGTTTCTCTGAGCAGGGAAGCAAACAGGACCTTGTCAGCGGAAACAGGCCATACCCAGTTGGTGCTCTCCCAGCTGAGCCATGCCTCCAGCCCCTAGAAATCAATTTCTTGTAACAGGATGTGGCTTAACTAAATGATTTTTTTTTTTGGCCAATTCTGAGGCTTAAACTAGGGGTCTAGGCACTGTACCTGAACTTTTGTTCAAGGTTACTTCTACCACTTGAGCCACAGCACCACTTCCAGCTTTTTTCTGAGTAGTTTATTAGAAATAAAAATCTTTTTTTTTTTTTTGGTCAGTTGTGAGACGTTTGAATTCTGGGCCTGGGCGCTGTCCCTCAGCTCTTCAGCTCAAGGCTAGCGCTCTACCACTTGAGTCCCAGCATCACTTCTGGTTTTCTGGTGGTTCACTGGAGATCAGAGTCTCACAGACTTTCCTGCCCAGGCTGGCTTTGAACCGTGATCCTCAGATCTCAGCCTCCTGAGTAGCTAAGATACCAGGTGTGAGCCACCAGAGCCTGGCTTAAAGCTGTAAGATGGCGGCCAGCCTTGAAAGAGCAGCGCTAATGTCAAGCAGCTACTTTGACAGAAAGAGATTCTCCCACGTGTGTTTGAGAATCTCCTGTGGGTTCAATCTCAAACAGTTGTCTTTGCTTTATGATTTTGAGTGAAATCCCTTCCCTTTACCCCCCCACCCCCACCCTTGGTTCAGTGCTTAGTGAGAAGACAAAAACCACAAAAGGAACGATCGTTTCAAAGCCTTCTAAAAATTCCCAAAAGAACCCAGACATTGGTCACTCACACCTGGAATCCCAGCACCCCAGGAGGCTGAGATCTCAGGATCACTGTTCAAAGCCAGTCCAGGGCAGAAAAGGCCATGAGACTCTCTTCTCCAATGAACCATGACAAAATCCAGAAGGAGGAGCTGTGGTTCAAGTGGTAGAGCACTAGCCTTGAGCATAAAAAGCTCAGGGACAGCGCCCAGACCCTGAGTTCAAGTTCCAGCACTGACTCTCTCTCTCTCTGACACACACACACACACACACACACACACACACACACACACACACACACACACACACAATTTTTCTAGATGCACGCTTTCCATCAATAACTGAATTATGAGCCTTGTCTCATTCCTTAGGATGGAAATCATCTCCACATAAGATAACAACTACTGAGCTGGGCACCGGTCGGTGGCCCACGCCTGTCATCCTAGCTACTCAGGAGGCTGAGATCTGAGGATCAAGGTTCAAAGCCAGCCCAGGGAGGAAAGTCCATGAGACTCTTACCTCCAATGAACCACCAGAAAACTGGAAATGGTGCCGTGGCTCAAGTGGTAGAGTGCTCGCCTTGAGCTGAAGAGCTGAGGGACAGCGCCCAGGCCCAGAGTTCAAGCCCCACGACCAACACTCCCTGAAATTGCAAAAAAAATAACAATAAATTAAAAAAAAAAAAAAAACCAAACTAACGCCCGCCTTGTGTTTTCTCTTGGCAGGTGGAAGTGAAGCCATACGTGCTGGATGACCAGCTCTGTGACGAATGCCAGGGGGCCCGTTGTGGGGGGAAGTTCGCCCCCTTTTTCTGTGCTAACGTTACCTGTCTGCAGTATTACTGTGAATATTGCTGGGCGGCCATCCATTCTCGAGCGGGCAGGGAGTTCCACAAGCCTCTGGTGAAGGAGGGAGGGGACCGGCCCCGGCACATTTCATTCCGCTGGAACTAAAGGGCTGCCTGACTGAGCCCGTCACGCTGGCTAGTGTCCGGTTAAGTACACTCTCCCGCCCCCTCCTGACCTCTTCCTCCCCCCCACCCCTCCTCCCAGCCTCTCCACACTGGCATGTCTTCGTAGCAGTGTGTAACCTAACGATAGTATAATGAAAAAGAATGGCCTATATAATGTAGGTGTTTTGTAGATTCCTGTACGGCTAGTCTGTAGGAGCTCTTTTTTTTTTCTTTCTTTTTTTTTCCTTTTTTCTTTCCATCATGGTTGGTGTCTGAAGTTCCCATTCCCTTGGTTTCCCCCAGGACCAAGCGAATCCAAACTTCCTGCAGCGTATTTCTTAGAGGAGAAAGAGAAACTTATTTAACAGAGAAATGAAACAATAGAGTATTTTGGGTTTTTACTTAAATTATTGTGAATAATAGAACATATACGAATACTTTTATTAAAAAATAACCATGCAACAGTAACACTATTGATCTGTCCAGACACAATTTCCGAACCTCCACCCCCCCCACCCCCCCACCCCGGGCAGTGCTTTTTGCCTTATTGTCTTTTCCGTTTTTGTGGGTTTTTTGTTTTTAATTTTTAGTTTGGGTTTTTTTATCTCTTGTTCTTTTCCTTGTCTCTCTCTCTCGCCTCATCTTTTTCCTCTTTTTTTTCTTCTTCCTCCCTTTTCCTTCATCTCTCTCTCTCTCTCTTATGTTTCCCCCATCCTGTTTTTCTTTGTGCGAGCCATGGAGAAAGTGAGCATGGATTATTGAGCAGAAAGAACAGAACATGGCACGTGCATGATTTCCAGCAGCCTCGCCATGGGACTTGAAGGCTCTGGAGGCTGAGTAAAGTTGTACGAGGCCTCCAAGTCATTAGGACATGAGGAAAGCGAGTAAAGTAGGAAGAGCTAGGTTTATTTTCTTTTCAATACTCATTTTTTTTCTTTTAACCCTTCAGAATGTGCAGACTGGGCGGGGTTACTATGAGTTAGACTGTTGGTGCCTGAGAGACCTACCAAAGTTGGAGTTAAAGACCGCTAGGGGGAGCCCGTGACTTCCCTCTCCTTAAAGAGCCAATGTGTAGGAATTTTTATTTTTGGATGTTGCATAGAAACTCTCATTTCCTAACGCTCATCCGTGGCAGGCCGCCTCTGCTCTCTCCATTTTTGACATTAAAAAAAAAAAAGCAGCAAATCTAGACATACCTCAAGGATATTTATATTTTTTTTTAAATTTTTAAAAACAATGTTGTGTTACAATATACTTGTAACCAAAACCAGAAGTGAGAGAAAAACAACACTAACCCCTCCCCCCCAAAAAAAAACAACAACCCCCCAACCAAACAACCACAGAAAACACCAAAAAGTGAAAACAAACACAAATCCAACATACAGATTGGCTCTGATTGGCTTTGGATATCCTGTAATCTAGCTGTAACATAGGACATAATCTAGTTGTAACAACCACAAAAGTTCATTAGAAGTCCAGTAGTTGCAAAGTGGTTTTGTTTTGTTTTGTTTTTCTTCTGCAATTTTTTTGCACTGTGAACAAGTAACCGTGTAAATGTGTGCAAAGGTACATGTATTGACCCCACTCCTATAAAATAACAGAGCAGTACAGTTCCAGAACTCAGCATGGGCCTTTGTCAGTGTCTTAAGTGCCAACTGGATCAGTTAATGCATGCTTTCTTATAAAAACTCTTCTTCGCTTTGACAGACGTTTTCACATGTTTAATTCTCCATAGCCTCTTGAAGGCCCTCTAAGTGAGGGGGGAAAACAAATCACTTTTCTTTGACTTGACATTCTCTTATGAGAGACCACCCCCATCGGTCATTCCAAAAAGACCATTCTGAAGTCTCCACACCATTGCACACAACTCCCATAGCCGAAGGCGATCTTGCTGCTGGCGGGTCACCCACAGACCTGGTACCATCACGGATTCTGCAAAACCAAAGACTTGGCCCAGCCTGGCTGTAGAACCACCTAGCTTGATGAAGTCCTAGTGATTGTCTTGTGTCTTGAGGGAGACCTATTTGTCTGTCCTTCTCTTGGGAGGACGGGCTTTTTACTAGTTTCCTGTCGAGTTCCAAAGGTGAAAAGTCTCCCGTGAAATCCCAGCGAGCCATTGAGGATGTGAGTAGGTGCCCCAGGGCCTCTCTTTTCTCCCGAACCCCCATGATTCTTCTTGGAATGTCCAATTCACCTCTCTTTTATCTTCCTTTCTCAGTGCTTGGGAGGTGGCTTGAGATTGTCGCTGTTTCTAGAAGCAGCAACAAAGACCTAACCAGAACTAACACTGATGTGGGGAGGGGGGGCGGGGGGGGAGCTAGCTTTGAAATACTGATTTTGTGGGTTTCTTTGATTTTTTTCCTTCTCTCCCCCTTCCCCCCCCCCCCCCGCCTTTGTACATGACCTGCTGATTTTCGGTACAGTGTTTTTTGTAGCTAACTTATTTTGCCATGCACATAATGTATATTTGTTATGCACTACTTTTGTATATCTTGTTTTTCCAACAGTGAACATTTTTTAGGCCTACTTTTCACTGACGGGATATCTCCTTATGCAATACCTCAATTTTTCATATTGCAAAGAGTAGCTTTTTGTACTTTTTATTACGGAGAGATCTTCATATACTTCATTTTTTAATATAAATAATTTTAATAAATTTTATTTTCTTATATTCTGCTTTTTATACATTTCAGTGCTCTGCATACATTTTAAACAATGAATGTTACGCACTGGGAATGCTATTGTACAGTCTGCAGAGGAAAGCATGCTTAAACACAGCGGTGTACTGTCATTTAAGAAATAGTCTATATATAGAGTCACAAATTAAGGGGGATTTTTTTTTTTTTTCCGCATGAAAATGACAGAGAACACTGTAGTTCCGGACACAAAACACAACACAAAAATTTAAAAAAAAAATGTATAAGCCTAGGGTAGAAATTTAAAATGACAAAATTGTCTTACAGCATCTGAGTAAGTTGTTTTTTTTTTTTTTTTTCAAATAAAAGATTCCTAAAATGCAGACATTTTTCTGGGAGGGTGGTGGTGGTAAAAGTTGAGACATATATATTTTTTTTTTAATCTTAATAAACTTGATGGTAAGTGTTGGATTCCAAGATGTCTGCTCTTCGAAAGGATCTATTTAAAATTTAAAAAAACAAAACTAGCCTGCCATGAGACAGGTGTGTAATGTTAGTGTGCATGACTAATGTAAGAAATTGTTAATTCTACTAATACTTAACTTGTGATTGTGTGACAAGCGTGTTTACAGACGATTTGGTTCTTTGCGTGGCTTATTCGAGGTCCTCCACGGTGATCAGCTAGGACTCTGAACTTTCTCCCTGACAAGGTCCTTCGGATGACATGGGATCCCACTTTGTGGGGGGAGGGGGCTTTCCCATGTGAAGGCAAACACCTTTAGGGTGTCACTTCTTCACGTAGCATGTGCTATCGCATGGCAGAAGCTGTGTACTTACAGCGTAGTTACAGAGTATGACATGGTTATTTTTGCAATGTAAAAATAAAGTGTTTCTGATTTATTTTCTATGTAAACTAGTCCCCTCCCCCCCCCCCGTCCTCCCCCTCCCCCTCCCTCCCCCTCCTGCTCTGATCCCTTCCCTTCCCTCTCCCCAGCTTTGGTATAAAAAAAATCTCCATACACAGATCTCTGCAGAATGCAAACAGAAAAACAAAAACAACAACAACAAAAAAAAACTAAAAAAAAAAAACTAAAAAACTAAAAAACAAACTTGCAACAAGTCGACTTTAGCATTTGCTAAGAATGCTGTTGGAAAAACTTGATAATTCACCCCTTTTGTTTTTGAAGAGTCGCTATCTTCTGTTCAAAGGTGATTGAAAACTTGAATGTGGCGCGTTGTGGCAAGTTAAACTTCAAGTTCTGTGCAATACTTATTTCAGACTTTTTGAAAGATCTTTGCAGTGTAATTCTTTGTTTTTAATTGCAGACATTTGAAAAATGTCGTTTTCTACTGTTAGGAGTAAATCCTCTCTCTTGCTGGTGTTTCTAAAGAAAAGAATCAGAAATCAATCTTTCTACTAATGTAAATTTGAGATTATTTTTAAAAAAAAACAAAGGAATAAAAGAGGTTTTGGTCATTTGCTTTATTTTATTATCTTCTTTTAAAGCTACTGTGATTGATAGCATTGTAAGAATTGGGGCAATATTGTATTCAACTGTTTTATTTTTTATATTTTTAAAATTTAAAGTATAATTAGTTTTTATAATTTTCATCAGATTTTTGTTATATTTTTTGGAAGTGAAACCTTTAGGAAGTGGGTGTCTAGTTTTTACTAATCCCTAATTCCCCCCCTACCCCCGAAGCGTATGGCTCATATTATCAGAAGGAAAAGTTATTTAAGTATGTCAGTTAACTCTACTACTTCGCCGGAGTTCCATATAGTTTTTATTGTGTATGGGGAGGTTGTAGTATTTATTATAGCATTTTAAATAAGGATAATTCATTTTTTTATTAAAGTCATTTTCACTTTAAGTTCCTATTTTTGTATGTTCTACTCTTAAGTTATATAACACAGTTCCTTTTTTAAAAGAGTTCATTTGTTGAAGTGCTAGTGGAAAAAAATTAATGTTATTAAATAGTTTGCAAATGACTATTTATACCAGTATGCATATAATTTTTAAATATTTGTAATGTGAGATGTTGAATGAATAAAACTTTTAACTCAGAGCTCTCTTGATATACTTCTTTCAGGCTTAATACAAGTAGAGTCTGCTTCTGTGGTTGTGGGTGGGACATTAAAAAAAAAAATTAGAGCCAGTGCCAGTGGCTCATGCCTATAATCCCAGCTATTCAGGAGGCTGAGATTGGAGGATCATGGTCTGAAGCAAGCTGGAACCCTGAGACTCTTTATCTCCAAGCAACTCAAAAAGGCTGAAGTGGCAGAACTCTAGCTCTGAGCAGAAACAAAACCACCTCAGGGGAAAATGCCCAGGTTCTGAGTTCAAACCCCAGGCCAAAAAACCCCCCAAAACCCAAAAAACATACAAGCCCTGTTACCCCTTCTCTTTACCTAGCAACCAACAGAACGTGCGTTGATGGTTCAGAGAGAATGGGGGTGCATTTGGTTACATCCTCCACAGTTTCTGTAGGTGTTCTGGGCTGTTCTCAGCACTTTGAGGGGGTGGGGAAGGACATGAATAAATGTTCTTATAGCAAACAGTAGGCCAGTGAAGGATGAACCACAAATGACAGCATCTGTCTTGACATGAGCACATTGAAGATTCTTTCCTCTCTGTAGTCATCTGCCCCTCCTCTAAAAACAAAAGAGGTTGGAGGCATAGCTCAGTTGGTAGAGTGCCAGTGAATGAACTAAAGGTCAGGTCCTGAGTTGACATCTCATTGTTGCAACAATAAAGAAAAGAACCTAGCTCACACCTGTCAACTACTCAGGAGGCTGAGATCTGAGGATTGAGGTTCAAGGCCAGCCTGGGCAGGAAAGACAGACTTTTTTGTTGTTGGTAGTGGTGGTCATAGGGTTTGAACTCTGGGCCTGGGTGCTGTCCCTCAGCTCTTCAGCTCAAGGCTAGTGCTCTACCACTTGAGCCACAGCGCCACTTCTGGTTTGCTGAATGGTTTATTGGAGATAAGAGTCTCACGGCTTTTCCTGCCCAGGCTGGCTTCGAACCTCGAGGTTCAGATCTCAGCCTCCTGTGTAACTAGGATGACAGGAGTGAGCCACTGGCACCCCACCAGGCTGAGACTTTTATCTCAAATGAATACTCAGGAAATACTGCAGGTGGTGCTGTGGCTCAAGTAGTAGAGAGCCTTGAGCACAGAGAAGCTCAGGGACAGTGCCCAGGCCCTGGGTTCAAGCTCCAGGTCTGGTACACACACACACACACCTTTATAAATTTGTTTCTGCATTGTCCATCTCTGGGCACTGTGGGTAGGAACTCCTGGATTTGAGAATGTCGAAGTCTTTAGCCCTTCCAATTTGGTCTCTGGTTGGAGACCATTTTGTTGAGCATGGTTAGGTTAAGTCTACTCGGGGAATTCTGACATGTTAAATCCTCCTCTCGTCAAATGGGGTGTCCCTGTGGGTCATCTGGAAAAAGTGACTTATTGTGAGTCGGTGTGGTGACCAGAGTTGGAAAAGTACAGTCTCTCACACAGGAAGGTAAAAGTGAGCAGCAGTGGTGTACAAATGCAGAATCAGCACAAGCCACTGCCTTGCCTGGAATCAGATCGAGTGCCTGTGAAAATCTGCTTGTGGGGAGGTGTGTGTGTGTGTGTGTGTGTGTGTGTGTGCAGGCTGTGTGTGTGTGGGGGGAACCCAGGGAATACAAATGCCAGAAGCCACCCCGGGGCTTCTTTGAGCTTTCCCACTGTGGTTCTATTTCAGGAAGCAGAGCGTTGATAGCGTTTAAAAATGTCAGGGTGATACAAACAGCAACAGCAAATGTCACCATTCGAAGGAGCTGACTTGCAACTCCTCCTCACACCCCAAAAGAGAAAGGCCCCAGACCCAGACCCTTGCTCTGAAGTCGGTCTCCCAGGAAGAGAATACCTGTGAGGAGAGGAAGAACTTCTTTAGGCGCAAGATTGGTCAGTACCTGAGCAGGTGACGCACAGCACCACGGGGCAGGGCCTGGCGAGGAAAGCTGCTCACCTTATGGCATCCAGGAAGCAGAGAGGGGGAGAGGGAGGGAGGGGGAAGGAAGAGGAGGGGGAAATGGAGGAATGGAGGGAGGGGGGAGACTAATGTCCTCCCAGACCACAGTTTCCCCCCTCCCCACCATGACGTCTCCAGCCAAGTTCACCTTCCAGTTCCCCCACCTCCCTCAGTCGGGGTGAGGATCAAGCCATCCTTGCATGAATGCGCCATCTGGTTACTGCTCCCAATGCCCCACCTCTCTCTCTGGAGATCCTTCAAGGAAGATTTCTTAACCAAATCCAAACAGCATGACAACTATCCTCTCTTCAAGTGAGGTCCCCCCCTTTCCCAACCTGTGAAGGGACTGAAAAAATGGCTCCACAGTCTAGAAACACATGTTCAGAAAGGTAAGTGGGTATAGGAAGGTAGGAGAGGAACAGAGGAGAGGGGGGAAGAGGAGGAGGGGGGGAGGAGGAAGAGGAGAGAATGGAAGGAGGGAGAGGGAGAGGAAGAGAGGAGAAAAGGGGGAAGGGGAGGAGGAGAGAAGAGGGAGGAAAGAGGAGAGGAAGGACGGGGGGAGAGGAGAAGAAAAGGGCTGGAGAGGGGAGGAAAGGAAGAGGAGCAGAGGGAAAGGACAGAGGGGATGGGAGGGGAGGAACGGGAGTGGAGAGATGTGCCCAGGGGGAGGGAGGGAGGGAGAAGCGAGCATCTGTACTTAGGTATCATCAAATATTTTTATTTTTTCAATCCAGCAAAATCCTGAGGAGAAACGGGGATTTCTGTGGCACTACCAAGAAACGCATTCTCCACAGAGACCCGGGGCTCCATACAGATGGCAGCCCCCACTCGCCATAGCAGCCAAGTCCCAAGAGTCAGAAAATCAAAGGATAGGGGCATAGGGGAGCAGGCTGTGTGCAGCTGTGTGGATTGGGGGTCTGTCTGTCTGTCTGCAGCTGTGTGGATTGGTGGTCAGACTGTCTCCTGGCTATGCTGCTGTGAATAGGAAAAACCACACTAGCACATTTCCCCCTGCCAGACGCATGCAAACAGATTTCTGTGGAGAAGTGATCCTCGGGGCTCCTTTCTATTTGACAGAGAGCGAGAGCCCATTTGCCATGCTGAGAGCCCGGGGCTCGGGCGTGTGCCCCTCTGCCCCCTGGCCAGCCTGAGCAGCTGTGGCTCCACAGCTGGGAGGGTAGGCGGTGCAGGGGCCGCTGGGACTCAGGCGCTCAGCACAAGCACCCTGCAGAGCAGGCCTGCAGATCATGGGCAAGGCCCCGCAGCGGTGTCTCTGCAGCCGCCTCAGTTCAGATCTACCAAAGGCCAAGCATGAAATTCTGACACTGGATAGATGCACACAGGGTTGCATGTCGTCCTTGTAAGCATCCAATTTTTATTTTCTTTTGCCAGTCCTGGGGCTTGAACTCAGGACCTGGGCGCTGTCCCTGAGCCTCTCTATGCTCAAGGCTAATACTCTACCACTTGAGCCACAGCTCCACTTCTGGCTTTTTCAGAGTAGTTTATCGGAGATCAGAGTCTCGCAGACTTTCCTGCCCAGGCTGACTTTGAGCTGTGATCCTCAGATCTCAGCCTCTCGAGTTGCTAGGATGATAGGCAAGCATCTGATTCTTCAAAATACTTTCATTGTGATTATTAAGGTGCCATACAGACAGGCTACCTTTTTGTAAGTCAGGTGCGGAGTGCCTTTCTTGTTTTGGACCATAGCACCCCTTCCTTTGCTTTCCCTCAGTTACCCCCTCCTTTCCTGCCCACAAGTTGTATAGATCATTTTCCACATAGTGTCCACTGAATACATGATTGTATTTGTTTCCCCTCCCTCCTCCTCCTCCCTTCTGTACCCCCTCTTTACCTGCCCCCAGAAGAAAAAGGAGAGCAAAAACAACACCACTATCATCATCATCATCATCATCATCATCATCATCATCATCATCATCATCATCATCAACAACACATGTTTCCATTTCCTGGAGTTCATTTCAATAAATATCATCGCTGATCAGAGGCACACAGGCCCTGTACCTTTGTGTTCCTCTCCTAAACAATACCCTTTTTTGGTCTCACTGTGTGTGCATGCCTAGAATCCTGTATCATTTATCATGTCCCTGTGTATTATACATCTAGCTTCTGCATAGAGAGAAAACATGAGACGTTCATCTCTCTGATCTTGGCTTACCTCACTGAGCATGATTTGCTCTAGATCCATCCATTTCCCTGAAAATGATGCTGTATTTTTTTTTCTAATGGCTGGGTAAGACTACATTGTGTATAGGTACCACATTTTGGGGGCGGGGGTGATCCACTCATCGGTTGTGGAGCATCTGGGCTGTTTTCCTATCTTGGCTATTGTGAATAGTGCAGCAATGAACATGGGTGTGCAGGTATCTTTATCATATCCCAGCTCATGATGTTCAGGGTAGATGCCCAGGAGTGGTATGACTGGGTTGTAGTTGTTTCTTGTTGAGGAACCTCCAGACCGCTGTGGAGAGTGGTTGTACTATTTACATTCCTACCAACAGTGCAGCACTGTCCCCCCAAAAATAGCATTCACCAGGCCAGTGGGTGCCGGTGCTCACACTTGTCATCCCAGCTACTCAGGAGGCTGAGATCTGAGGATCGAGGTTTAAGTCCTGAGAGTCCTAAGACTCTTACCTCCAATGAATTCCCCTCCTCCCCCGAAAAGCCAAAAGTAGAGCTGTGACTCAAGTGGTAGAGCGCCAGCCTTGAGAGAAAAAGCTAACACACACACACACACAGTATTAACCATTATCATCGCCATCATCATCATCATCATGATTACCATCCATGCTATTCTCATTACCTCCATTTACAAAGTGCCCATCCTCAGGTAGGGTGAGGGCTGAGGTGGGTGGTGGGGCCACGGCCCCAGGTTAGCAGAAGGACCCCTGGGTAACCCCATCTCTCTCTCTCCCCTCCCCGCTCCCTCTCTTCCCCTCCCCCCTCCTCCCTCCCTCCCTCTCTCTCTCTCTCTCTCACACACACACACACACACACACACACTGGACTTATAGATTGGTAGATTCCCACTGCCTCCGGCCTATACCCGTTGCCATGGTGACGAAGCCATCCGCGGGGACTGCAGGTTGCTGCCATTGTGCCAGCAGCTCCATCTCCATCCATCCTAGCCACAGTGCCCCTCACATAGGGCAGGGGGGGGGGAGTGATCTGCCCCATTCTGAGACTGCTGGGAGGAAGAAACATGGAGGAGGAGGAAGAAACATGGAGGAGGAGGAAGAGGGGCTGGAGGGCAGGCCACAGGGCCATTCTGGTGACAGCTCAGTGCTACTGACTTTAAGGAAATAGGTGTGTGTGTGTGTGTGTGTGTGTGTGTGTGTGTGTGTGTGTGTGTGTGCATCATAGGGCTTGAACGCAGGGTCTGGGCGCAATCCCTGAGCTTTTATGTTTGTGTTTGTTTGTTTTCCTCAAAGCTACTGCTCTACCCCTTGAGCCCCAGCACCACTTCCGGTTTTCTGGTGGTTCATGGAAGATCAGAGTCATGGACTTTCTTGCCCAGGCTGGCTTTGAACTGGGATCCTCAGGTCTCAGCCTCCTGAGTGGCTAGAATGACAGACGGGAGCCACAGATGCTTGATTAAAATAAGTGTTCTAATTTTTGTCACAGTTTCTCCATTGAAATTTGCACACACACACACACACACACACAGATTGGGTTGTTTTTAGAGGAAGAGGGTTTGAGGGGGAGAGATGATTTTATCCGGCAGCTGTGACTGCCACCTAGTGGACAAAGCCAGCTAAGCCGGGCAAAGGCCCCTCATGGTTCTTAAGAGTCCAGTGCTCTTCATTCCTTCCCAGTTTCCTGAGAAGCAGCCCCATGGGCAGCCACAACACGTGGTGCTGTTTCTTGTGACTGGTAAAGTCTGAAATAGGGGTGTGGGTATGGGGGGGCATCCTGCCTGGGTTCAAATCCGTCCAAACTTGGCCTCTTCAATTGCTGACTACCAGCTTTCTCTCATGCTGCCTTTCTTGTTGTAAAAAGGGGTGAGGGGGAAATCCTTATCTCATAGAGGAAAAGATCAGTGGGACCCCCCTTATCTAAGTCAACCTAGTTAGAAAATACTAAATGTCAGGAGTAAAGTGTGTGTGTGTGTGTGTGTGTGTGTGTGTGTGTGTGTGTGTGTGTGTGTGTTGTGCCAGTCCTGGGACTTGAACTCAGGGCCTGGGTGCTGTCCCTGACCTAGTACTCTACCTAGAGCCACAGTGCTACTTCCAACTTTTTGCTAGTTTATTGAAGAGTCTCATGGACTTTCCTGGCTGAGCTGGCTTCGAACCATGATCCTCCTATCTCAGCCTCCTGAGTAACTCAGGATTACAGGTGTGAGCTACCCCCGGGTTTGGTTGTGATTTGATTTGGTTTGCTTTTGTTTCCTGAGATGGGATCTTTCTACCTGCCAGGTGAACAAGAGTAGCAGTGTAAGCACATAGAACCAGAAAGAAAAGCCCTAAAACGAACGTAGAGGAAAACAAAAAATCAAAATCACCACCAAAACATACAGGGGAAATTCCCCCCCCCCCCCAATTAAATGACCCTAGCCAAAATCATTTCTAAGACTTGTGAAGGAAGTCCGCCTTGACCAGTTCTGAATCCTACCTAATCGAGGGCTGTTTTCAGGACTGGGGGCCAAAGAGAGGCCTGCTCACTGGAGCTAGAGTCTGCCCATGCTAAAGGAAGTGCTTGGGGGTGGGGGGGGTCAGTAAGAATTCCTGTCCAGAGAAAGTGCCCAAGGCGGGGATGGGGGATAGTTCCAGGCCCAGAGTGACTGCTGGAAAGTAAGTGTCAAGCATTCAGGCCTGGCGCTGGTGGTTCCCACTTGTAATCCTAGCTACTCAGGAGGCTCACAATGGAGGATCATGATTGGAGGCCATCCCAGACAGCAAAGTCCAAGAGACTCCAATTCATCACAGGAAAAGCCAAGGGGGAAGCTGGTGGCTCAAGAGGTAGAGCACCAGCCTTGAGCATAATGAAATTCAGGGACAAACCCCCCCCCCCCCCCCGTCCTGGGTTTAAGCCCTAGGACAGGCTAATAATAAACATTCACCTTTCTCCTTGACATTCATATCTTAAGATGGATGGCCCTGGCTGCAGATCTTACTAAATCATCCCCCTCCTTTTCACCATACTGTAACTCAAGATAAGATTGTTGCTGGGCGCTGGTGGCTCATGTCTGTCATCCTACTCAGGAGGCTGAGATCTGAGGAGCCAGGTTCAAAGCCAGCCCGGGCAGGAAAGTCTGTGAGACTCTGATCTCCAATAAACCACCAGAAAACCAGAAGTGACGCTGTGGCTCAAATAGTAGAGCGCTCGCCTTGAGCTGAAGAGCTGAGGGACAGTGCCCAGGCCCAGAGTTCAAGCCCCATGAAGGAAAAAGAAAGAAAGAAGAAAAAAAAGATTGCTCTCCCACCCCACCTCCATCTCTGCACAAAGAACCCCTTTCCCCTGTTCCCATCCTACACACCACCTCCCAATAAGAAAGGAGCTACTCCCGACCTCTGCCCCAGAACTGACCTCTGCCCCGGAACTACTCCTGACCTTATTTGTAAAGAAAGCCCGCCATTCCTTCCCCAGCCAGACAGAGGGATTATCACCTTCTTTCCAAATGGGGCGATGGAGGCCCCTTTCACCCAGGGCGGGCTCTTCTGACCCTGTAAGGGGCCACCTACGTGATGGTCTTGTTCAGTCTGTGTCCTTTGACCTGAGTTCTTCTCTCCTGCAGTCATTTCTGCAGTCAGCATGAGCTCCAGCAAAGAGCAGATTCACCGAGAAGCCATCTTGTGAGGAACACAAACTGCCCTGAGGAGGCCATGATGTCTTGTCACCTTCAAGAGAGCAGCCAGCAGGGCCGTGGCACTTCAGAAAGCTGTCATATAAATAACTTTTTTGGGGGGGTCAGTTGTGGGATTTGAACTCTGGGCCTGGGCGCTGTCCCTCAGCTCTTCAGCTCAAAGCCAGCCCTCTACCATTTGATCCACAGCACCACTTCTGGTTTTCTGAGTGGTTTATTGGAGATAAAAGTCTCCCAGACTTTCCTGCCCGGGCTGGCTTTGAACTGTGCTTCTCAGATCTCAGCCTCCTGAGTAGCTAGGATGACAGGCGTGAGCCACTGATGCCCAGCAATACCCTCACCCCCCCCCCAATTCCTTTAACCCTCATCAAGCCGGTTATCACACACACGGGCTGACAGGTGAAACAATGATCGGTCTGAGCATGCTTCAAGAGCCACAGGCCCAGCTGGAGCCTCAAATAATCCATTTCCTTGGAGTCACAGACTTGTAACTATAAATAGAATGGTCAGCCGGTGGGGTGGGGAAGGGTGTGCTCCAAGATGGAGGATGAACTTCTGCTCTCATGCAGATCACACGGGAATACCAAGCACCCCCGACTTCTCTGTGCTCATTTCTTCCCTTCCAATTGGCAACCCGAAGTCAGAGAGTCCACATTTCCTTTCAGACTCAGGGGAGAAGCCAAAATTGGCTCTAAAGAATCAAAAATTGGCTCATAAGGGTCCCCGTCCCCCCTCCCATAAGAAAAGGAAGAATGAAGCCCTGCCCCCGATCATTTACTAGGCTCCACCTCACCAAAAAGCAGCCAAATAGCCCTGAGTCAGTAGCCATGCCTGTCATCCTAGCTACTCAGGAAGCTGTGATCTGAGGATCAAAGCCAGCCTGGAGAGGAAAGTCTGTGAGACTTCAATGACCCACCAAAAAAAAAAAAAAAAAAAAAAAGCCAGAAATGGACCTGTGGCTCAAGTAGTAGAGCACTAGCCTTGAGCAAAAGAAGCTCAGGGACAGTGCCCAGGCCCTGAGTTCAAGCCCCAGTAACCTCCACCCTCCCTCAACCAAATGTTGACCCAGGATAGAAAATAAAGAATAAAGGATGGATCTGAAATGAAAATGAGCTCAGCCATCAGACCATCCGAACTGGAGTTGGCCAGCAGTGAATGACAGCTGTTTTGTTAACTGCAGTCCTACGCCAGAGCAAGAAGTTGCCTTTGGATAGTTCTAGAAGCCTAGATCTAGCCCTTCACCCCCAAAGTGAAACATCCAAAGTAATGGTGAACTAAGAAAGCAATGGAAGCTGGGCACCAGTGGTTGGCACGAATGGGTCTTGCTTGTCATTCTAGCTACTCAGGAGGCTGAGATATGAGGATCACGGTTCAAAGCCAGCTTGGGCAGGAAAGGCTGTGAGACTCTTATCTAGGTGTTCTCAGTCATGTTTGGGGTGTTCAGAGTTAAGTACAGAAGGCCCAAAGCAGGGAGTAGAAGTATGCATTGCTTGATCAAACTGGTCTGTTTGGTCCTAATCTCGGGCCTGGTTGGGTGGGGATCCCTTGGCTCCGGGGAAGCAATGACACCTGGAGAGGGGGCAGTTTGGTCCCTTAAGGACCTGCCATAGCTGCTCTGGGTAGGGGGGGACAGCCTTGGTTCTGTTGTGGGGTCATTCATCCTGAAGTCCCAGAATGGCTGCTCCATCGTCACAGCTCTTCCTGGCATTTGTGAGAAATGGCTCAGAATGGTGGGGTGCTGCCTGGGAAGAAGGACATCAACGGGAAAGGAACAGGGCATCATCAGGAACCAAGCTGGGGGGCAAGGCCCAGGGCGGGCCCAGGACGGGCCCAGGGCGGGCCCAGGGCGGGGCCAGGGCGGGGCCAGGGCGGGCCCAGGGCGGGCCCAGGGCGGGGCCAGGGCGGGGCCAGGGCGGGGCCCAGGGCGGGCCCAGGGCGGGGCCAGGGCGGGGCCAGGGCGGGGCCAGGACGGGGCCAGGGCGGGGCCAGGACGGGCCCAGGGCGGGCCCAGGGCGGGGCCAGGGCGGGGCCAGGGCGGGGCCAGGGCGGGGCCAGGGCGGGGCCCAGGGCAGGCCGGCTGCTCCCTTTTTATCCCTACCCCAGCAGCCCCGCCCCTCTGCTCCCATTGGCTGAGCTCCCGCCCACACTCGGCCAAAGGGTGTGGCCTAACGAACGGGAAGTTGTGGACCTTCCAGGAGCCTCTCACAGGATATCTTTCATTAAAGTGCTCAGGGAAGGGCT
The DNA here is from genome assembly GCF_024711535.1 of Dipodomys merriami. Taxonomy (NCBI): domain Eukaryota; kingdom Metazoa; phylum Chordata; class Mammalia; order Rodentia; family Heteromyidae; genus Dipodomys; species Dipodomys merriami. The sequence goes on along the minus strand of NW_027202790.1, from coordinate 26,166 downwards.
GCGTGACTAAAATGCAAGTTGCTGGGGGCCAAGACACCTGGCCGAAGCAGGAACCCTTCAGGAAAACCAAGCCATGCTCTCAGGATGAACAGCAAGGAAAACAAAGGGCTTTGATGGAAAGGACAAAGCTTTCCTCACCTGTCCAGTGGTCTGATCCATATCCCCCCCCCCACACCGCCTACACAGTGGTACGGCCCTGGGCCCTCTCAAGGCATGCGCAGTGCTGCGCCTCCCTTCCCGCCCCCCCCACAGACACAGTGGTCCCGCCCTGGCTCCGGCCCCTCCCATTGGCCCGCCGGGGGGAGTGGTAGGGCCCCCAGTTCCCGGCAGGCTGTGCGCGGGCGGCAGTCAGCGATGGGGCCCGCCGCGCACCGCCCGCTGCGGCACTTCGGCTTCGTCTACATCAACAGCTTCGGGTCGCACCAGTGTGGCAGCATCCTGCAGCTGGGCGGCCGCCGGGCGCTAGGCCGCCGGGGCCGAGGCCGGGAGGAGCGGCGGGCGGGGAAGGCCGAGGCCCGGGGCCGCCGCGGGCAGCCCAGCTGCCCGGCCTCCGCGGCCTCCGCGGCCTCCACTGCCGCCGCTCAGGCCTCCACCAGCGTCGGGCCGCAGGCGTCAAGAGCACCGAGGCGGGGCAGGCTGACAGCACGCGCAGGTGCAGGAGAGGGGCGGCGGCCGGGGCGGGTTCCTGTCAGCTCCGCCTCCTGTGGGCAGAGGCCTGGGCGCAGGGCCTGCCATCTTGCACGCATGCGCACACGTCTCCAGCGGGCCTGTAGGCGTTGCCGTTATTGCTTGTGCGCATGCGCACACCTCTCCACCGGGCCGGTGAGCGCCGCCATCTTGCCTCTGCGCGTGCGCACTCCTCTCAAGCAGGCCGGTGAGCGTCGCCATCTTGCCTCCGCGCGTGCGCACACCTCTCAAGCAGGCCGGGGAGCGCCGCCATCTTGCTTGTGCGCATGCGCGCACGTCTCCAGCAGGCCGGTGAGCGCCGCCTTCTCGTGTGTGCGCATGCGCGCACGTCTCCACCTGGCCTGTCCGTTTCAGTCGTTCCGTTTTAGTTAGGTTCGGGGTTCATTCCGTCAGTTGGGGGGGTCAGTCATCCAGCCAGTGTCATGGGTTCAGTAGGTTCAGGGCTGAAGGCCCACGCCAGAGGCTTCCCCTCCTCCTCCTCCAGCGCAGGGCCCGACTCGGGTGGTTCTCCAGGGTCCTGCGGGGACATTTGAGTTTCTACAGACAAGTGTCCGTGTTCAGGGCATCCCCGGTGTCTTGGTAAACTCACCCCTAGGACGTTGGGTTTGTTTTCCTGTTGGAAATGAAACAAGTGGGATTTGCTGGACACACACACACACACACACACACACACACATACACACACACACACACACACACACACACACACCCGTATTACTTTCCGTGCAGGGGAAACCTCGTGCATTCTCCAAATCCACGTTATTTCGAGGAGCTCCCCGTGTTCCAAGAGGGCTCCGACCCGTCCCCCCCCAGTGGAGGCGTGAGGGCGGAGAACATTCCATCCTCTCTGGAAGCTGTGCTGTTCTCTGGTTAAAGCAGTGTGGCTCTCACTTGTGATCCTAGCTACACAGGAGGCTAAGATCTGAGAATCTCGGTTCAAAGCCAGCCCAGGCAGGAAAGTCTGTGAGACTCTTACCTCCAATAAACCACCATAAAAAAAAAAAAAAAAAAAAAAGAAGTGAAGGGGTGGCTCACGTGGTAGAGTGCTAGCCTTGAACAATTGAACAAAAAAGGTGCAATAAGAGCACAAGGCCCTAAGTTTAAGCCCCAGGACCACACACACACACACACACACACATTAAAGAATCAACAAAGCAGCTTGATTGTAGCATCAGTTGCATACCATATACCAATTAAAGTTTGTTTTTTAATGCCAATTTCAACATACAGAGTAGGGCAAACCAGTCAAGTTTAGAATATTCTTTTTTTTTTTTTTTTTTTTTGCCAGTCCTGGGTCTTGAACTCAGGGCCTGGGTGCTGTCCCTCTCTAGCACTCTACCACTTGAGCCACAGCACCATGTCTGGTTTTTGAGTAATTCGTTGGAGATAAGAGTCTCATGGGGACTTTTCTGCCTGGGCTGGCTTTGAACTACAGTCCTCAGATCTCAACCTCCTGAGTAGCTGGGATGATAGGCATGAGCCACTGGAACCCAGCTCTAAAATATTCTTCTTAAAAATATTTAACCTTTAAATACTAAGAGAAAGTTACATCTTGTCATGTCCACATATGTATCCAGTACATCTTGACCAGGGTACTCCCTTTCATCATTTTCCCCTTCTTCCTTCACCTCCCCCCCCATCAAGTTTTCCACATCCCTTTTCATATATATATATATACATTGATTAGTCCGACTGTATTTGTCCCCATTTTTAAAATTCATTTTGCTAAACTGTTAATGGTTCAAAGAGTTTACTCCATGGAGTATCACTCCCACATGCACTATACATCAGTAAATTTGTTTGTGTATGTATGTGTATGCCCCTGCATGTGTGTACATAGTGGGTTAAGATCCAGGTATGAGAGCAAGCAGAATAGAATATTCTGACTAGAACTGTCCCTGTGAGTAATACTCACTCCGGAGGAATGGGCATCCTTAACTGTTCTTATTTCTAGGTTTTCCCACTAAAAAAGGTACTGGTATTAAGATTAGGGCATATGTATTTAGACTATTAACCCCCAACTTTTGCTGTCTTTAGTGCTTTTTCTTATATATAGCTAATAGATTTTAAATTTTGTCAAGGGCTTTCTCTGATCTATAGGGTTAATATTTTTCATTACATTTAGAAATGTGTGCTATACATATATGTGTGTGTACTACATATATAGCATACTATGACATATTTTATATATCATATATATTATATATCATACATATATGTTTCCAAATAGTTAACCAGCCCTGTATTGTTGAGGTAAGTCTCACTTGCTTATGTTGTATCATTTTCATAATACAGTGTTGAATTCTGGTAATAATCTGTTTAGATTCTGCCTTGGGATTCAAGAGAGACAATACATTTGTTTTTTCTTCTGTTTCTTTACCCAGTTTAGCTACTAGAGTTATAATCATTTATAAAAGTATATTGAGACCTGGGAACTGGTAGCTCACACCTGTAATCCTAGCTATTCAGGAAGCTGAGATCTGACGATCCTGGTTCAAAGCCAGCTTGGGCAGAAAAGTCCTCATGAGCTTCTTCAATTAACCTCTCAAAAACCACAAATGGCTCTGTGGTTCAAAGTGGTAGAGTGCTAGCCTTGAGCAAAAGAGCTCAGGGACAATACCTAGGCCCTGAGTTCAAGCACCCCTCACACACAGTAATTGTTATGTTTTCCTTCCCTTTCTATGTTCTGAAATAGCTTCTGTAACATTGGGATAATGTAGTGTTAGAAGCTTTGGGAAAGTAATACGAAATCCAGAAGACCTCTTCTGGGTTATGGACTTTTCTGGGGAATGATTTCTTAATAGTTGTACCTTCTATGGAAATTAGTCTGTTTAAGCTTTCTAACTCTACGGGTCAATTTCGGGATCTTTAATTCTTTAGGTAACTACTCATTTCATCCATGTAATTGCATAAAGATTTTTCTAAGGAGTATCTTATGATTTTAAAAGTTTTCTTGTGCTTTAATATTTTCCCCTCATCTTTTTTCTTTTTTTCTCTCTTTCTGTCTCTCTGTCTCTCTCTTTTGTTGGTCAAGGAGCTTGAACTTAGGGCTTGGGCACTGTCCCTGAGCTTTTTTGTTCCAGACTAGCTCTCTACCACTTTGAGCCACAGCACCACTTATGGTTTTTGAGTGGCTAATTGAAGATAAGAATCTCATGGGGACTTTTCTGCCCAGGCTGGCTTTGAACCAGGATCCTTAGATCTCAGCCTTCTGAGTAGCTAGGATTATAGACATGAGCCACTGGTACCTGACTATTTTTTCTACATATGGACTTTCCACATTTTTCTTGGTCAAAGTAGTCAACATTATATGATCTTCTTTAAACCACAACATTTTGATTATTATTTAAATATTTTCTTGGAAGTGGTGCTGTGGCTCAAGTGGTAGAGCACTCACCTTGAGCTGAAGAGCTGAGGGACAGCGCTCAGGCCTAGAGTTCAAGCCCCATGATCCAAACAAAAAAAAATTAGAAAACTTAAATAAAAGTAGAAAACTTAAATATTTTCTTTTCTTCATTAATTTCATCACCTTGTTCTATTCTTCCATGCTTTCTTTTGGCACACATTTGCTTTTTTTTTTTTTTTTTTTTTTTTAAATTTAAGCCAAGGGCATTTCATTAAGTCATTTTTATTTTATATTGATGCATCTTTAGTGCATTGAATTTGTTGTATTTACTATTTTTATGCATCCTTTACATTCTAATATGTAGTGATTCTATTGTCACTACATATTAGAAAAGGGACAGTATCCAGGCCTCTTGAGTTCAAGCCACAGGACTGGCCCCCACCAAAAAAATTTCTGTGATGTTAGTATGCCTGGCCCTTTTACATTGGAGCTGCTTAATAGACTTTTAAAGGTTACTTAATAGGATTTGAATTTCCAGGACCTTGTGTGTGCATGTGTATGTGTATGTGTTTGTTGGCACACTCTAATTTTATTGCCTTGTAATCCAACTGTGGCTCATAATGCATAAATGTTAGTGGTGTTTTCTTTGTGACCCAATTTCTAATTTATGATCTTTTTATTTTTTGGTTGGTTGTAGGGCTTGAATTCTGGGCCTGGGTGCTGTCCCTCAGCTCTTCAGCTCAAGACGAGCACTCTACCACTTGAGCCACAGCGCCACTTCCGGTTTTCTGGTGGTTCATTGGAGATAGAGTCTCATGGACTTTCCTGCCCGGGCTGTCTCAGAACCGCAATTCTCAGACTTCAGCCTTCTGAGTAGCTAGGATTACAGGCATGAGCCACCAGCACCCGGCTGTTATTTTGTTTTCGCTTCCAGAAACCATCCCATTGGAAGAGTGTCCCCACAAATCCTCAGTTCTCTCTAAAGCTGAGTCTGTCCTAACAAATTGCATGCTTGGTATATTGTGTGATGTCTGGTTCTTCAAATTACAAATAGACAATTTTTTGAGTGTGTGTGTGTCAGTCCTGGGCCTTGAACTCAGGACCTGGGCACTGTTGCTGAACTTCTATGCTTAAGGCTAGTGCTCTACTCCTTGAGCCACATTGTCACCTGGTTTTTTTTGGTAGTTGATTGGAGATAAAGAGTCTCAGGCTTTCCTGCCCAGGCTGGCTTTGAACTGTGATCCTCAGATCTCACCCTCCTGAGTAGCTAGGAATATTAGGTATGAGAGTTCTTCCCTGCAGTTTATATTTTGATCTGTCTGGTTATTCGTTTTTAAAAGTAAGTTCCAGAGTTAAGAGTGGATTTATTTGGGCTTTGTGACTAATTTACTCTGGCTTTGTGACCACAGAAGTGTCAGGAAGTAATTTTGGTAGCCCAATACAAAATGAAAAGCCAGAATTAAGGCACTGGAGGCAGAAGAACAGGGTTGGATAATGGACTGAAAGAAGAAAGAGTTGAGGCTGGGAATGTGGCTTAGTGGTAGAGTGCTGGCCTAGCATGCATGAAGCCCTGGGTTCGATTCCTCAATACCACAGACACAGAAAAAAACCAGAAATGGTGCTGGGGCTCAAGTGGTAGATTGCTATCCTTGAGCAAATGAAGCTCAGGGACAGCGCCCAGACCCTGAGTTCAAGCTCCAGGACTGGCAAAAAAAAAAAAAAAAAAAAAAAAAAAAAAAGAAGAAGAAGAAGAATAAAGAATTGAAGCCAAGCCAGAAGTCTTTGTCTTAGGCAATCTGTGTGGATAACATAGCCCTAAACCTCCCTGAATACGCATCTGAGCCTGTGGAGCCAGGAAGCGTAGTCAAAGGCTCCCTAGGGAAGAACTATATTTAAACTAAGTAAAACCCAAGCACTTAATACGTGCTTAATTGTACTAAACTACTTTTTTTTTTTCTGATACCATGGCTTGAACTCAGGGCATCATGCTCTTGCTTGGCTTTTGTACTCAACACTGGTGCTCTACCACTTGAACCATGCCTCCAGTCCCAATGAGCATGCTGGTTCATTGGGGGATAGAGTCTTGAGAACTTTCTACCTGGGCTTGCTTTGAACCAGGTTCTTCAGATCTCAGCCCCCTGAGTAGCTAGGATTACAGACCTGAGCCAGTGACATTCAGCTCATATTAAGCTAGACATTCATTAAATACTTATGCCTGTCTTTTTTAGGAGGAATAAAAGTGAATTATTTATCCATTCACAACATTTATTTATGGGGCTTGAACTCTGGACCTGGGTGCTGTCCCTCAGCTCTTCAGCTCAAGGCTAGCACTCTACCACTTGAGCCACAGCACCACTTCTGGTTTTCTGAGTGGTTTATTGGAGATAAGAGTCTCACAGTCTTTCCTTTCTGGGCTGGCTTTAAACCTGGATCCTCAGATCTCAGCCTCCTGAGAAGCTAGGATTACAGGCATGAGCCACCGGTGCCTGCCCCATTCATATTTTAACATCTGCCACACTGTGGGCAGACAATAGGTCAGATGTTAAGACTCATGAGACTTCTCCATGAATAATAAGAATATAAACCAGTGAATAAAGATGTTTCAGGAGAGAGATCTGAGAAGGGTTTTCATAATCAAGTTCAGGGAAAGGAGAGAAAATAAGGGACTATGAAGAGAGAACTGTTTAGTGAGATGGAGATTTTCCAAAGAATAGATTTTTGGGATCAGAAACACAGCCTTGGCTCTGATTCTGTTTCCTCATCTGCACAATGGCCTAATAACTCTCAGCTTACAAGGTTTCTATGTGCAACAAGCTTTGCAGAGTGCCTACCATGGTGTTTGACATAAACTAAGCACCCAGTAAATGTTGACAATGGAGCACGTGCAGCTTGAAGGAAAGAGAGTTAGTCACAAGGTTATTAGCTAGTTTCTAGTGCATCGCCATGTGTTATGTATCGAGTGAATGAAAAGTAAGTTTTGGATCCGACTGTACAATGCTTGTCATTTTCATCACCACTAACTATTTTTTGCTTGGTGGAGCGAAGCTATCAAGACAACAGGTGTAAATGTGGAAATTAGGCTTTGGATCTGTTGGCAAGATGCACTGGGGGTTCGAGATCCAGGTGGCACTAACGTTTCAAACAAGATGAACCAATCAGGCTGGAGTCCTGTTGGCACTGAGCTTTGGATTTGAACACATAACTTACACGTACTAGCAGATGTGGGGTGTTGCTGTTGGGGAGGTATTCACATGAGCACTGGAAAGTGGTGAGGGGTTTGGGGAGAAGAGAATCAAGGAAAGCTTCGTGGTGGCAGAAGCTCCATGAAATTTCTAATGGCAATGAAATTGAAGAAATGATTGTGGGGGGGAATGGTGCGAGCAAATTTTCGAGGCTAGATCAGTGATGTGTACTCATGAGGAAAGAGCTAGAAGACAGTGTGACTGGGTCAGAGCATATAGAAGGTGGCTCAGTGGTAGAGTGCTCACCTAGCATGCATGAAGCCCTGGGTTCGATTCCTCAGTACCACAGACACAGAAAAAGCCAGAAGTGGCGCTGTGGCTCAAGTGGTAGAGCGCTAGCCTTGAGCAAAAGAAGCTCAGGGACAGCGCCCAGGCCCTGAGTTCAAGCCCCAGGACTGTCCAAAAAAAATAACCTTTTTTTAAAGACGTTTTGTTTTTTAAAAAATAGCTGCATTTTCTTTCTTACATACATTTCTTTACAGAATACAATTTGTGCATTAGGTTCCACAAATAGAAACAAATCTAATAAAGACAAAACAGGATTATTAAATTCCAGCTAACTACATTGCCTACCAAATGTCATCTGTGTGTAGAAAGGGAAATGAAGCCAGGCCTAGAGAAGTCTAAAGGACAAACTAGAGCCAAACTCAAGATTTCCTCCTAGAAAGAAAGCAGAACAGATTGAGCTTCCCCACCGTCTGAGTTCATGTTCTTTCATGCTGAGTCTCTTCCTCACCTAGACTCAAGTCGAGAAATGCAATTTGAGTGCTGATTTTTAGTTCGCTCCACAAATAGAATGCTTATTGTGTATGTGATATCTAAAGACTCAGAAACTGGGTCTCCAAGTGAAGAACAAAACCGTTGCTCAAGTGTGCAGCATGATACATCCTGATGACGGAGCCTAAGGAGCTTATGGGAGAGCAGAGATTGTTTTCTAGAATGTGGAATGCGGAGAGGAGAGCCAGCTGTGGGATGGCAGTATGGCCAGAAGGACGTGGAGCTGAGGAATGAATTGTTAAGGTACCAGGAGCCTTACAGAAAAAAGGAAAACAAATAGAAAACTTTCAGGGCTGGAGGCTCACACCTGTAATCCTAAGTACTCAGGAGGCTGAGATCTGAGGATCACGGTTTGAAGCCAGCCCAGGCAGGGAAGTCCATGAGACGCAGCTCCAATAAACTACTCAGAGAAAGCCGGAAGTGGCATTGTGGCTCAAGTGGTGGAGTTAGTCTTGAGCACAGAGAAGCTCAGGGACAGTGCCCAGACCCAGAGTTCAAGCCCCAGGAAAAAAACCTGATTTTTCAGGGAACCCACACTAAATGCATTCTTCTTTTGTCTTTAGCCACATAGCCCTTAGTTTTTCTTTTGCCACTTAAGCATGTTGAGTGGCTAAAAGAGTTTATTCATTCCGGGAAACTTCTTCCAGCTTATGATTGGTCAACTTTTCTCATTTGTCCACATTGTGGTGATATTATACAGGAAGGTGACTCTTTTCTTCCCTCCCACCCTCCCTCCCTCCTTTCTTTCTTTTCTTTCTTTCTTCCTTCCTTCCTTTCTTCCTTCCTTTCTTCCTTCCTTTCTTTCTTTCTTTCTTTCTTTCTTTCTTTCTTTCTTTCTTTCTTTCTTTCTTTCTTTCTTTCTTTCTTTCTTTCTTTCTTTCTTTCTTTCTTTCTTTCTTTTTTCCTCCCTCCCTCCCTCCCTCCCTCCCTTCCTCCCTTCCTTCTTTATTTTTGCTTGGACACTATCCTTGAGCCTTTTTGTACTCAAAGCTAGCGCTCTACCACTTGAGCCACAGCGCCATGTCTGGCTTTTTCTGAGTAGTTTTATTAAAGCTAAGAGACTCACAGACTTTCCTGCTCCTGCTGGCTTTGAACTGCAATCCTCAGATCTCAGCCTCCTGAGTAGCTAGGATGACAGGCGTGAGCCACCGGCACCTGGGTGGTTACTTTTTCAATCCTTGCACATACAGGGGTAAACAACAGATAGTCTATAAGAATTGATTTCATTGATTGTTGAAGATTGGGTTTTATGGGGGGTTTTTTGCATAATCTCATGTGTATAAAATACCTGCCTTGTGTACATGGTTTATTATAAAATAAGCTTTGTGTGAGGTGACTTTGCCTAGCTGTAGACTAATGTAAGTATTCAGAGCATATTTAAGGTAGATTCCACTAACATAGGACGTTCAGTGGGTTAGCTACATACCAAATGCATTTTGAACATAGTTTATTTCAACTCACGATAACATTATTGAGTCATAACTCTATTACCATCAAGGCTCAGTTATTATTATTAAGGTCAGATATGCGTGTCCATTTCTCTGCAGAAGGTCGCTTCCCAAAAGAGGAAGTCATTCTTCTAGTAGAAGAAAGAACTAATGTTCTAAAGACATGAAAGAAAGCCTTACAAGTGCTTTATATTTTTCTATATTTTTAATCAAGTATCTATCTATCTATCTATCTATCTATCTATCTATCTATCTATCTATCTATCTATCTATCTATCTATCTATCTATCTATCTATCTATCTATCTATCTATCTATGTTAGTTGTGGGACTTGAACTCGGGGTCTGAGTGCTGTCCCTGAACTTTTATGTTTAATGCTACTGCTCTACTACTTTGAGCCACAACCCCATCTTCAGTTTTTTTTTTGGGGGGGGGGGGTCCGGTCGTGGGGCCTGAACTCTGGGCCTGGACGCTGTTCCTCAGCTCTTCAGCTCAAAGCTAGCGCTCTACCACTTGAGCCACAGCGCCACTTCCGGCTTTTTTCTTTTTGCTTCTGTGGTGCTGAGGAATCGAACCCAGGGCCTCATGCATGCAAGGCAAGCGCTCTACCACTGAGTCACCTTCCCAGCCCCATCTTCAGTTTTTTGTTTGTTTGTTTGTGGTTCACTGGAGAGAAGAGTGTTGTGAACTTTCCTGCTTAAGCTGGCTTTGAACTGTGATCCTCACACCTCAGTCTCTTGTGTAGCTAGAATCACAGATGTGAGTTGTTATTTTTCTGATTTTTTTTCCCCCTCATGACAGAGTGGGAAAGAGAAGATACATCTTGGGGAGACCCTATTTCCCACAGATGTTTAGGCATAAAAACGGAGTCTGTTCCCAGGGTTTTTTTGTTGTGTTTTAGCCAGTTCTGGGGCTTGAACTCAGGGCCTGGGCACTGTCCCTGAGCTTCTTTTGCTCAAGGCTAGCACTCTACCACTTGAGCCACAGCGCCACTTCTGGCTTTTTCTGTGTCTGTGGTACTGAGGAATCGAACCCAGGGCTTCATGCATGCAAGGCAAGCACTCCACCACCAACCCACATTCTCAGCCTTGTCCCAGGCTTTTGTAGCAGGGCTAGGAGCATTTGTAGCATTTGTAGACATTTGGAGAGCTATACGTCTTTGAAGGAAGGCTGTAGGAGAGGAGATGGCAGAGATTTCCTTCCTGGAAGGAAGGAGTATGAGTAGAAGAACAAGGCGAACTGGAGGAACTCGAAGGTGTTTTGTGCGGTTGGAAGCCTGATAGAAGCACAGCTGGACTGAATCAAGATTCACACTTGGGCCCAGATGTGGTTTTTAGCATCAGTCTCGTCTGATTAGGCCCTTCTAGGCCTCCCCTTACACCTCAGAAAAGAAAGGAGACTGAGCTGGGTGCTTTTCTGGGTATTTATAAGGTTGTTTACTTCGATGTTCTTGTTTGTTTCATTAAATGATAAGGTCCTATTACATAGGGATCTGAAACATACAACAAATAGAAAAATCTCCCAAGACACAGGCACCGGTGGCTCAGCCCTGTCATCCAAGCTACTCAGGAGGCTGAGATGCGAGGATCATGGTTCAAAGCCAGCCGGGGCAGGAAAGTCCATGAGACTCTTACCTCCAATGAACCACCAGAAAACCAGAAGTGGCGTTAGGGTAGAGTGCTCGCTTGGAGCTGAAGAGCTTAGGGACAGTGCCCAGGCCCAGAGGTCAAGCCCCACAACCACCACCACCACCAACAATCTCCAAGACTGGTTAAGGGTCTCTGATCTCAGCATAATACATTCAAAATATGTACTGATTTGATATCTTTCTTACCTTTTCACTTTAATTAAAAAAAAACTAGGTATAAGCAAGAAGAATGCAGCTAAAACATATGATTTTCCCGTTCCATCACCGGAAGCTTCCGAAAAAAGGGAACAAAGGAAGAAGGTATTTTGGAAAGGGGAATGAGCAATATTTCAATCTTAGATCACCTCCTTTAAATATGAACATGTGAACATAGACAAGACAGTGAACAGGGGTCCATCTTTTCACTAATTAAACTCTCTAAAAGGAGAACATAAAAGTAATTTGGTGGAAATGAGAATCTTTATCAGCCGTGAAGAATAGTTCCTTTTGTATTTGAGAGTGTCTAATGCATTTTAATCAATATATAACTCCTGAATGATTTTTTGTCAAAGCACAATCTATGGTCCCATAAGATATAGAACATAGTCTAGATATGTAATTAGGATAGACATGGGAGTATGATATCAGTATTTTTTAATTATTATTTTAGTTGGTTCTGGGGCTTGACCTCAGGTCCCGGGCACTGTCCCTGAGATTCTTTGTGTTCAAGGTTAGCACTCTACCCCTTGAGCCACAGCTCCACTTCCAGCTTTTGGTGGTTAATTGGAGCTAAGAGTCTCACAGACTTTCCTCCTTAGGTTGGCTTTGAACTACTCATCTTGAGTAGCTAAATGACAGGTGTGAGCCAAAAGTGCCTGGCAAAAACAACATTTTTTATACTGATTTCATATTGCTCTCTCTTTTTTTTTTTTGGCCAGTCCTGGGGCTTGAACTCAGGGCCTGGGTGCTGTCCCTGAGCTTCTTTGTGCTCATGGCTGGTGCTCTACCACTTGAGCCACAGAACCACTCTGGCTTTTTTTTTTAGTAGTTTATTGGAGATAAGAGTCTCATAGGGACTCTTCGGCCTTATGCTGTCTTTGAACCATGATCCTCAGATCTCAGCCACCTCAGTAGCTAGGATGACATGCGTGAGCTACCGGCATCCGGCCATATTTGCTCTTTTTGAAGACAAGGAATGCATACTAAGCTTTTAGCAGTAAGGCTGAAAAGATGAACTTTTTCTGATGAACTGTATCACTGACTGTCCAAATGTCATGGTCATTTGAGCATTTTAGACATATTTGAGATCAGATGCTCTCCTAATCTTTGATTACAATTTGAATTTAAAGAAATTATTAGTTTATGAGGACATAGAATATTGTATCATGCCTGACATTTTGGTTTATTCAAGAGATAATCCTTGTATAGGATAAAGTTGTTTCAGTGTGTGGCTAACTTTTGCATCAAATGTAATTTAACTGAGCATCTAGTAAGACATGTTTCTTGCAAAAAAGATTTTCTTTTTATTAAGGAAAAAATAACAATAGCCAGCATTTACTTTTAGCTCTCATGTTCTCTCACATTAGAATGCATGCTTTGCATACACATTTTTCATTCTAATAATTTAATGTGTGGTGATATTCCCAAGATGAGATTTAAACACTTAGACAGTGCCCCACAATTGGTAAATGACAAAGTTAGGTTTTGAATCTAGATCTATCTGGTTTCCTATTTCTCATTTTTTTTGCTATGCTTATGATGCCTAGTCATTTCCTTTGATATGTCCTCAGAGAAACAGTTCTTAGCTAGAATAAAATAAATGAAGAATCAAATCACCGCTCCATGGTTTAAGACCTAGCAATTGAAGTTCAGTATTTTTACTATCTTTGAAAATGGAATGCGTTGGAACCAATTAGGTAAAACAATTCAGTGCTTGTGGGAAAACAATCACACTTAGCTTACTTTGTCTGAGGGCTAATACCTTTATAACGATTATATGGCTCATGGAGCAACATTGTTTAATCACAGCCACCTTACTCTTTGAAAATGCATTATGCTTTTCTGCTGGCCAATTCCTTCCCTGTGCTTCTCTTCAAAAGGCTTCGGTGTGGAAACACGTAAGCAAAGTGATTTCTAGAATGATGGAGGAAAACGAAAAATATAGACTCAGACTGAACTGCCCCAAACCAACTAATACCAGTAAGTGAAGGCATTTTGTACTGTGTGAAGAAGATTGAGTTCTATAAACAGCTCAGTTCACCTGGGGCCCATGATACGCCATGTTCAGTGCCCAGTGCTATGAGGTTGTCCTGTAATCACGGCCCTTCATTACTGGAAGAAAGAACACAACATTCACCAGCAGTGAGCGCAGAGCAAGTGTGGGTGAAGGAGTAAAGGGTATGGACTGCCAAGTTATTATGCAGAGGGAATTTGTTTGTCTGTTTGCCAGTCCTGGGGCTTGAACTCAGGGCCTGGGCACTGTCCCTGAGCTTCTTTTACTCAAGGCTAGCACTCTACCACTTGAGCCACAGCACCACTTCTGGCTTTTTCTGTGTCTGTGGGACTGAGGAATCGAACCCAGGGCTGCATGCATGCTAGGCGAGCACTCTACCCACTGAGCCACCTGCCCAGCTGAAAAGGCCGACTTTCTAATACAACTTTCAAAACATCCATATGAAAGCCATGTTAACAAATACGAAATTCTGTTTTCTATATAACTTCCTGGAGTCATTTTTCCTTCCATAGATGCTACTTCAATTCACCGTGTTTAACAAAATCTGCCTTGAATTATGGCGTTGGTGTCATTATTTTATTCCTGGCACAGACAACTCAAGAATGGAACCAGGTAGTCAGGGGAAACATTTGGTGGACTCTACTTTGCTTAGTAAAAGAATCAGAAGTGCTGGAGTCTCAAAGTATTAAGTTGAATAAAATGAATGCAAGGAATAATATGTGAATTGATAAGTAGAAAAAGTTATTTTCTTCCCTTCACACACAGCTCCTCATATACACGGTGAATGCTTCACTACATTCTCAGATCATTATTTTGATGGCTTTTTTTTTTATTTGAGTCATTCAACTTGCAGTATTTAATTTTGTGAAGCATAGCCTAATAACAAAATAAAGCAGAAAGCCATTTTATGAGCATCATGACATTGGAAACTTGTTCATGTTCATCGAAGATTGCATTAATAGTCATTGCACAAAATGTTTGCAGTGATGGCCAGTAAACCAAGGTTCAAATTCATGATTCTTCATTTCTCCTTCTTTTCTTTCTTTGTTTATTCGTTTGTTCCGTTCCGTTCCCTTCCCTTCCCTTCCCTTCCCTTCCCTCCCCTCCCCTCCCCTCTCCTCCCCTCCCCTCCCCTCCCCTCCCCTCCCCCTTCCTTTCCCTTCCCTCCCCCTTTCCTTTCCTTCCCTTCCCTCCCCCTTCCTTTCCCTTCCCTTCCGTTCCCTTTCCTTCCCTTTCTTTCCTTTTTGTGCCAGTCTGGGGGCTTGAACTCAGGGCCTGGGCACTGTTCCTGAGCTTTTTCACTCAAGGCTAGCACTTTGTCACTTGAGCCACAGCTCCAATTCCAGTTTTTTGGTGGTTCATTGGAGATAGGAGTCTCAGAGACTTTCCTACCAGGGCTGGCATCAAACCATGATCCTCAGATCTCAGCCTCCTGAGTAGCTAGGATTACCGGCATGAGCCACCAGTGGCTATTTCCTTTTTTCATATCTACTTGCAAAGGAGAATGAGGTAGGAGTTGGGATTAGGAAAAAGAAAAGTAGACAATAATATGTTAGAAAAGAAGGTTGTGGATGTAATGGACATTGTCCAGAATGCTAATCTAGTCCCTCTAACCTTACATTTCATGGTCTGTTTATGCTCCTAGCAAGAGGCCTTCCACTAACCATAAAGTAATCTTGGAAGGATTTTTTAACAACTGCAAATAATAGCCTGCATTGTCCAAAAATAGCTTCTTAGAAACAAAAAGTATCCATAAAATGTATTATTTTGCATTTCAGTTTTAAACTAGATTACCATTTTTTTATAAAGCTTATGTTGCAAAGTTTTTTAACTCTTGTTCCTTACTACGTATTCATGAATGAGAAATGTTGAGTCCAACTGAAATTTTTCTTCTATTTTATGTTGTTTCTAGGTTCAAATTAATACAACATGAATCATCTATTTCCTGGTAAGAATCCATTTAGATAATAATTGTATAGCGTTTCCCTTTCTCTTTTATGTCCTACCTTCGCCAACCTGTACTATATACTCATTGCTAGTTCCAGCCTGTTTCTTTCCTTAATCTGCTATTTGTCACATAGTAAGTACTCATTAAATATCCAGAGACCTTACTTCATTCAAACACCTTCTCTGTCAATGCTGTGGGAAATACTGTCTCCATGGACACACACACACACATGCACGCACACACACACACACACACACACTCACACACACACACACACACACACACACACACACACACACACACACACACCTTCCTTTTGTTCTTAAGTCCATGTGGGCCTTTTTCTCCTTGGATGTGCTGTTACATTTAATACTTTCTCACTACTGCCCTGGCTCCCCTCTGTTTCTGCCTCTGTTTGTTTGTTTGTTTTTGTCTTTGAGATGGGGTCTTGCTGTGTAGCCCAGGCTGACTTGGAACTTGTGATCCTCCTGCTTCTCCCTCCTGAGTGCCGGGATTATGGGTGTGTATTACCATGCCTGGCTTCTGTGTATTTTTAATGTGTCCCTTTTGCTATACTGGGAATAGATGTTGGTCCTGTTCTCTGTTTATTTACGTGCTCTCTCACATAGCTCATTGATTTTTACAGTTTCAATTCCTCTTTCTAGGTATATGACTTAAATCTATTTGCACCCTAACCTGGCTTATATACCTTTGGTTTTCTTTTACTTGTATGAGAATTGCTTTTAATGCTCCATACTTTATCTGTCTGTTTAATACTTTACCTATCTGTCTGTCTGTCTATTTAATTTTTATGCTAGTGCTGAGGCTTGAACTCAGGGCCTAGCTGCTGTCCTTGAACTTGTTTTTGCTCAGGGCTTTGGTAGTTAATCAGAGGTGAGTCACATGGATTTTCCTGCCCAGGCTTTGAACTGTGATCCTCGAATCTCATCTTCCTGAGTAGCAGGGATTACAGGCATAAGCCACCAGTGCCCAATGGCTGCTCCATATTTTCAACGTCACATTACCCTTGGTTAGTCAAATCACCCGGGCTTATTCAACAATTAGGCAGAGACAGCCACTTTCCAGGATTGAGAAAGTAGAAGTCTGACTGGGCTTATGAAAGGAAAGTACAGCTTTCACTAATGACTGTAAGCTGGAGAGAGTATTTTAGGTGTGAGCCTGAGGAAACCAACATGGTGTTTATAGTGTGTGCATCTTGATGCGAGATTAATTAGACAGTAATCAAAGATCTGAAGAAGGCTGAGACTCTGTGTTTCAAATAGTCTTGCGTGACTCCAAGACAAGAATTTGTATTCTCTTCAGCAGGCAGTGAAGAGACATGGAGACTTTTCCCTCTTTTATTTTAAATGACTTCACAGATACAGAAACTATGAGAGTAACAGAGGACTTCCACACACTGATCAAAGTTGCCATTTTTAACATGTTGCCGCATTTTCTTTTCTGAATATGTGTCAAGTGTTTCCCCTTAAAACTTTTCATATGCGTATCCTGATAAGAAGGGTATTTTTATTTTTGTTTGGTGCCAGTCCTGGGCTTGAACTCAGGGACTGGGAGCTGCTCCTGAGCTTTTGGGCTCAAGGTGTGTTTGTGCTGTACCACTTGAGCCACAGCTGTACTTCTGGCTTTTGGTGGCTTATTGGAGATTAGAGTCTCACACACTTTCTTCTCTGGCATGGCTTTGAACTGTGATTCTCAGATCTCAGCCTCCTGAGTAGCTAGGATGACCGGCAGCAGCCACTGGCTGGTGTCTGACTTAACGAGGATATCTTTTATACTGTAGGTGTACTATGATGATCAAAATCAAGAAATTTGGCATTAATATGAGACTTCTATGTAATTCAGACCCTCTCTCCATTTCTTTTATAAGCCCAATACATACCTTTTGTGTGTGTGTGCTGGTCCTAGGGCATGAATTTGGGGTCTATGAGATATCTGAGCTTCTTTGCTCAAAGCTAGCATTCCATCATTTGAGCCACAGCACCACTTCTAGTTTTCTGGTGGTTCATTGGAGATAAGAGTCTCACAGACTTTTCTGCCCAGGCTGGCTTTGAACCTGCATCCTCAGATCTCAGCCTCCTGAGTAGCTGAGATTACAGGCGTGAGCCATGAGAGCCCAGCTGTATTTTATTTTTTCAGGATTATGTCCCAAGTTTCGTCCTGTTTGTGTCAGTCTTCATACTGTCCACATTCTTTTGCCTTTGTCTTTCATGATACTGACAGTTTGTTGTTGTTGTTGTTTGTCCGTTGTGGGGCCTGAACTCTGGGCCTTGGCGCTGTCCCTCAGCTCTTTAGCTCAAGGTGAGCGCTCTACCGCTTGAGCCACAGCACCACTTCGGGTTTTTTAAAATGGTTATTTTAGATAAGAGTCTCACAGCCTTTCCTGCCCAGGCTGGCTTTGAATCCTGATGCTCAGATCTCAGCCTCCTGAGTAGCTAGGATGACAGGTGTGAGCCACCAGCATCTGGCTAGACCAGCCATTTTTGGACCGTCTGTCTGGATTTGCTGATATTCTCCCATTATTTGACTTCAGTTATACGTTGTGGATGCAGCCTTCTGTGAGCAAGGTTTTGATCTCACATCATCTGGAGCCATGGGATCCACAGCCTACTAAGTGCTTGCCCAATTAGTGTCACAATTGCCCTTTATCCAAGAAATCAGCATTTTATGGAAAGAGATTAAGAGACTGTGCAACTACCTTTTCCTTCACCAATATGTAAACCATCGAACAGCAATAGAGAGGCAACATAGATGTTTTAGAATCTGTTGCTCTTTGGGGTGTGGTTGGTATAAAACAGATCAGGAGGTATATAAAAGAAAAATTGGGAACCATAAGCCTGCTCCAAGTAAAAAGTGAAATGCCCCTGAATGGGGGTGGGGAAGGGTCCGAGAGCAGACACTCGGTTGGATGGAGTCATCAGAACGATGGGTAAGAAACAAGGAAGTGGATGCCAGGCGCTGGTGGCACACACCTGTCATCCTAGCTCCTCAAGAGGCTGAGACCTGAGGATCGTGGATTGAAGCCAGCAGGAAAATCCATGAGACTCTTTATCTCCAATGAACCACTAAAAAAAAGCCAGAAGTGGAGCTGTGGCTCAAGTGGCAGAACATTAGCCTTGAATGAAAAAGCTCAGGGACAGCACCCAGGCCTTGCACCTGTGCTAACACACACACACACACACACACACACACACACACACACACACACACACACACACACACACACACACACACACACACACACACACACACACACACACACACACACACACACACACACACACACACACACACACACACCCCTGTGTGAGTAAAGGTTGTTGATCCAATGGCTGAAGTGGGAGGCAAATGGCGCAGAAGATCAAGCCTCACTCAGCCAGAGCAGGGAGAGAAAAATTAGAATAGAAACATGTCTGTCAGGAATGCTTTAGGAGTTCTAGAACTGTAGCCTTCTTTCTGAATGGCCAAAGGGAGCTAAAGGCCTATGATGTAGTGTTTCTATGGCAGAATTCTTGTGAATGCAGCAACAGGAGTGGGAGGGGAGGGCTTGGAGGCGTGGCTCAGTTGGTAGAGTGCTAGCCAATGAGTGGAGGCATCAGGTACCAAGTTCAAGTCCTGGTCTTAGGCCTAGAAAATGGAGAAAGAAAAGGAGTTGGAAGCAGCGCACTGGTGGCTCACGCCTGTCATCCTAGCTACTCAGAAGGCTGAGATCTGAGGATTGTGATTCAAAGCCAGCCTGTGCAGGAAAGTACGTGAGACTCTTGTTTCCAATGAACCACCAGAAAACGGGAAGTGGCGCTGTGGCTCAAGTGGTAGCGCTCACTTTGAGCTGAAGAGCTGAGGGACAGCACTCAGGCCCAGAGTTCAAGCCCCATGACCAACAAAAATAAAAAAAGGAGTTGGAGTGAAAAAGACAAATTTTGATGGTCAGTTAGAGAAAGCCAGTCATTCAAGCAGCAAGTTGATGGAATATCTAATTATTTATATAGTCTTAGACTGTTATAAGTGTTTTTCAGTGATGATTGACATATTTAATAAGATTCAATGTTGTCCTCTTTTATTTAGGACTAACCTATCTTTGGATCTGCTCCTCCTTCCCGCCCTTCCCCCCTCCCCAGTGAAGATTATGAAAAATGGAATCATAATAGTTCATTTTATGAGTGCATTTTGGTGGAATTGAAACCTTAACTGTTGAGTGGAAAAGCAGCCCTCTTTCAAAGTTACTAGCATTTATTTGCCAGCCACTAAACCTTGTGGTATTGTTATGCGAACAGAGGTGTTATGTTCAGCATGCATTTTTATTTTGTCTCTTTTTAAATGAATCTTACACTTATGATTTAAAATAGCATTTCAGGGCTGCGAAGGTGGCTCAGTGGTAGAGCGCTTGCCTTGCATGCATGAGGCCCTGGGTTTGATTCCTCAGCACGGCATAAGCAGAAAAAACTGGAAGTGGCGCTGTGGCTCAAGTGGTAGAGCGCTCACCTTAAGCTGAAGAGCTGAGGGACAGCGCTCAGGCCCAGAGTTCAAGCCCCACAACTGACCAAAAAAATAAAATACAATAGCGTCGCAGTACATTTGCTTTTCTCTCTCATTACACACTTATGTGTCCCTCCTAGATGCTACTTTGTAAAATTAAACTTGCATTTATTGAAATGATCTTGGCATTCTGCTCTTTTCTTACAGTTATTTTGGGTGTCCAAGGCAGTGATTTGGGGTGTTATTTAAGCCATTCCTTCATATTAAAGAAAATTAGTATATGAACATATTTCTGATAGGGACAGAGTACTCTTATACATGTATGGAATGTACCAGATAGAATGTGTGTAACATTTTGCCCCGAAAAGGCTCATGGTCCACCCAGAATGCAGAATGCATTCAGTCCTTCTGGAAGAGTCCTCTGAGACGCAACCTGATCTCTTAGCTGTGATTTCATGTTAAAAAAATAACCACTGTTCAAAGCCCAGCTGGGGCAAGAAAGTCTGTGAGATTCTTATCTCCCATTAACCAGCAAAAGCCAGAAGTGGAGCTGTGGCTCAAGTGGTAGAGCACCAGCCTTAGTGAAAATGGTAAATGACAAAGCCCAAGCTCTGAGTTCAAGCCCCAGTACTGGCATGCATGTGCACGCATGCGTGTGCGTGTGCGCGCACACACACAGGACCTGGGAGTCAGCTCCACGTCAACCTGGGCAGAAAAGTCCATGAGACCCCATCTCCACGGAGGGAAGCTGAGCCCTTATCACAGGCCTGCCAACCCAGCAACAACAGGAAGCCTAAGATAGGCAGTCTTAGCTCAGATGCATCTTGGGTGGAAAGGGACACCTGATCTAAACAATAACTAGCAAAAAAATAGTGCCAGAGGCATGGGCTCAAGCGGTAAAGCTCCAGCCTAGCTAACACCAGGTCCTGAGTTCAAATCCTAGAACCACCCAAAAATTACATTTCAGAAATACATTTGTGCAGAGTAAACATCCTCATTCCAGCGGGGGAGGGACACGAGGATCGAGAGGAGAGCGGAGTACAGTGGAACCCCAGCGGGGGGGGGGGGGCTCTGTGTCCTGGATGTGGGGTACATAGTGAGCCTGCACAAAGCTTCCCCTTTGATCCTGCTATTTGTTTACAAAATTCTGACACCTCCTCCAGCCCTGGAGTCTCCGCTGTGCCACCTCTGAGCTCTATCATCTCCTCCAGTCCTGGACTCTCCCCTTTGACACCTCTGAGCTCTAGCATCTCCCCAGTCCTGGAGTCTCTGCTGTGCCACCTCTGAGCTCTAGCATCTCCCCAGTCCTGGACTCTCCCCTTTGCTACCTCTGAGCTCTTATCATCTCCCCAGTCCTGGAGTCTCCCCTTTGCCACCTCTGAGCTCTAGCATCTCCCCAGTCCTGGAGTCTCCCCTTTGCCACCTCTGAGCTCTAGCATCTCCCCCAGTCCTGGAGTCTCCCCTTTGCCAACTCTGAGCCCTTATCATCTCCCCAGTCCTGGAGTCTCCCCTTTGCCACCTCTGAGCCCTTATCATCTCCCCAGTCCTGGAGTCTCCCCTTTGCCACCTCTGAGCTCTAGCATCTCCCCAGTCCTGGAGTGTCTGCTGTGCCACCTCTGAGCTCTAGCATCTCCCCAGTCCTGGAGTCTCCCCTTTGCCACCTCTGAGCTCTATCATCTCCCAAGTCCTGGAGTCTCCCCTGTGCCACCTCTGAGCTCTAGCATCTCCCCAGTCCTGGCGTCCTCTCTGTGCTACCTCTGAGCTCTATCATCTCCCCAGTCCTGGAGTCTCTGCTGTGCCACCTCTGGGCTCTATCATCTCCCCAGTCCTGGAGTCTCCACTGTGTCACCCTCTGAGTGATACAAGTGAGAGCCACTCAACCCTGGCTTAGACTGCTTTTTTAGAAAAAATTTAAAAACTTGCTGGGCGCCAGTGGCTCCTGTCTGTCATCCCAGCTACTCAGGAGGCCGAGAGCTGAGGATCATGGTTCAAAGCCAGGCTGGGCAGGAAAGTCTCTGAGACTCTGATCTCCAAGGAACCACCAAAACACCGGAACTATTGAGCTGCGGCTCAAGAGCAGAACCCAAGGCCTGAGGTCAAGCCCCAGGACTGAAAGAACAAAGTTAAAATTTTTCTTTAAAAGGGGCTTTGTTCTGATCAAATTCTGTCTTTCTGTGTGGAATCCTAGACCGTAATTGGAAGGGCTCTTTGTAAGTCCCTCTGCTCACACTGATCCCAGCTCTCCTCTTTTATTTAGAGAATTTTCTTCTTCATCTGTTTCTGCTCAGCCAGAGCCAAGTGCCTGATTGGTTTTCCTGCCATTTAAAATCAAAAGTAGGTAATGTCCCCTTCCCTTTTTAAGAAGAAAGAGAATTGCTCCCATTTCCCCCCTTCCCATAGATTTCTGACTTGTATTATTTGAAATTTAAATATAGAGCTCCTAGCCCCAGGGTGAGCCCTCTAGGAGGGTCTCAGGATGGATTTCTCAAAAGCTTCTATTCCTATCCAACCATTCCATTTTGAACATCATTCTTCAACCCACGAGCTCACGAGCTTTACAAAGAAACCTTGTCAAGTGCCTTTGTCATTTCTCTCATTGGAAAAGACAACAAAACAAAATCCTAAGTGCTGAGATCAAATGGAAAAAGGTTCTCAGCAGCACTGTTGGTCTTTTAAAATGTGTGTATAGGAAATAATTATTTTCACATCAAGTATCATGTCAGATCTCATAGTGGAGGAAATCGCTTCATGTCCTTTTGACTTTTCTCCCTGAGACTTCTTTCCAGAGACTAGGTATAAAATAGTGGAAATATTGTATTGCAAGAGTAGGGTTTAACTCCTGAGATGAAAGGAAGAGAGGAGAAACAAGAGAGGGAGGAAGAGAGAAGGTAATGAAGAATGTGTGCTGAGCATTGCACTTTACAGGTGGAGATAAAAGACTTGTGTCGGGGCTGGGAAGGTGGCTCAGTGGTAGAGTGCTTGCCTAGCATGCATGAAGCCCTGGGTTCGATTCCTCAGTACCACATACATAGAAAAAGATGAAAGTGGTGCTGTGGCTCAAGTGGTAGAGCGCTAGCCTTGAGCAAAAGAAGCTCAGGGACAGTGCCCAGGCCCTGAGTTCAAGTCTCAGGACTGGCCAACAAAAGAAAAAAAGACGTGTGTTTGAGGCTAGGAGGTGAACGTGGATTCAAATGTCTTTGATATCTTTAAAAAAATAAATATCTAATTTTCACATGTGCCTTCCAAATTATTGGGGGGGGGGAAACGTTTATATGGAAACAACAAAGAAAATGGAAGTGCCAAAGAGCTTTGGCTCAACTTCTGTCGTCCTAGCTACTCAGGAGGCTGAGATTTGAGGATCAAAGTTCGGAGCCAGCCAAAGTAGGGAAGTCTGTGAGCCTCTGATCTCCAATGAGCCACCAAAAAGCTGACAGTGGACCTGTGGCTCCAATAGTAGAGCACCAGCCTTGAGCACAAAAAAGCTAAGGGACAGCACCCAGGCCCTGAGTTCAAGCCTTAATACTGGCATGCACATGCGTGCACACACACACACACACACAGACACACACACAGACACACGAGTGCACACCAGGACTTTGCCCTTTCTGATTTGGCCGAGATGATAGAGAATGCTGGGTGCTGGGTATCAGATCGCTGTGAGTTCACTTCCAGGTGATCTCAGCCGGCCTCTGTGATCACAGTGTGGTTGTGTGAGCAATAGCAGGTGCTCCAGCAGGGCTGGGCACTTGCACCGTGCTCTTCTGTCATTTGTGCCTCCCACAGGACTATCTATTAGAAACCACCCTTTGTGCAAATGCAAGGGAAAGTCTGAGGGAGGAGGCTGGCAGAATGCCCACTGTGTGGGAAACACACACTTAATATGAGTTTCTTTTTTCTCCTAATCTCAGATCCTACTGTCTCAGCGAATTCTCCCTTCTAAAAACTATGCTTGGTTGTTATTGTTGTTTTTCCTATTTTTCCCAACTTCTCTTCCTTCCTTCCTTCCTTCCTTCCTTCCTTCCTTCCTTCCTTCCTTCCTTCCTTCCTTCCTTCCTCCCTTCCTTCCTCCCTTCCTTCCTTCCTTCCTCCCTCCCTCCCTCCCTCCTTCCCTTCCTTCCTTCCTTCCTTCCTTCCTTCCTTCCTTCCTTCCTTCCTTCCTTCCTTCCTCCCTTCCTCCCTTCCTTCCTTCCTTCCTTCCTTCCTTCCTTCCTTCCTTCCTTCCTTCCTTCCTTCTTTCCTTCCTTCCTCCCTCCCTCCCCCTCTCTCTCTCTCTCTCTCTTTCTTTCTTTCTTTCTTCCTTTCTTCCCTTCTTCCTTTCTTTCTTTTTTTTTGTGCCAGTCCTGGGACTTGAACTCAGGGCCTGGATGGTGGCCTTGAGCTTTTTCAAACTCAAGGCTAGCACTGTACAACTTGACCTTCAGATCCACTTCTGGCTATTTGGGGGGGGCAGGGATCCATCGTGGGTCTTGAACTCTGGGCCTGGGCGCTGTCCCTGAGCTCTTCAGCTCAAGGTGAGCGCTCTACCACTTGAGCCACAGCGCCACTTTTGGTTTTCTGGTGGTTTATTGGAGATAAGAGTCGCATGGGCTTTCCTGCCTGGGCTGGCTTTGAACCGTGATTCTCAGATCTCAGCCTCCTGAGTCGCTAGGATGACAGCAGGAGCCACTGCTACCTGGCTCCCAATCACTATTTATTTATTTTTTGCTGGTCCTGGGCCTTGAACTCAGGACCTGGGCACTGTCCCTGAGCCTCTTTTTGCTCCAGGCTAGTGCTGTACCATTAGAGCCATAGCACCACTTCCAGCTTTTTTGAATAGTTTATTGGACGGGCTTTGAACCGCGATCCTCAGATCTCAGCCTCCTGAGTAGCTAGGATGACAAGCGGGAGCCACAGTCCCGGCTCCCATTACTTTTTATAAAATACAATGCTACCATTTACTAAGTGAAGGAAGCAGTTGAGGGGCCCTTCGGGGATAATTGGATGAAGAAAATCTGATTTCTACCACACACACACACACACACACACACACACACACACACACACACACACACACACACACACACACACACACACACACACACACACACACACACACACACACACACACACACACACACACACACACACACACACACACACACCCCAAATGGAATTATACTCACCCATCAGGAAGAATATGATTATGTTATTTGCAAGAAAATGGATGTACCCGGAAAAAGATTCTGGTAAGTGATGTCAGACTCAGAGAGACAAAAGAAACATGTGTTCTCTTGTGTATGGAAGTTAGCTCTAAGTTATAAATATGGTGTAACCGCATACAGAGTCGTCAACATCTGTGTACACATATTAATGAAAACAGGAGAGGATTCCAGTGGCGTAAATCCTTTGAACAACTGGTTAGTTGTTTACAGTTGACAGTTTAGCAGAAATGAAAACAAGAGCCAGACTCCAGTGGCTCACACCTGTCATCCTAGCTACTCAGGAGGCTGAGATCAGAGATCATGGTTCAAAGCCAGCCTGGGCAGGAAAGTATTTGAGACACTGATCTCCAATAAACCACTAGAAAACCGGAAGTGGTGCTGTGGATCAAGTGGTAGAGCGCTCCCCTTGAGCTGAAGAGCTGAGGGACAGCACCCAGGCCCAGAGTTCAAGACCCAGGCCTGGCACAAAAGAGAGAGGGGTGAGAGGAGAGAGAGAGAGAGAGAGAGAGAGAGAGAGAGAGAGGGAGGGAGGAGGGAGGGAGGGGGAGAGGGAGAGAGCGAAAGGGACAGGAGAGAGGAAGGGACAGGGAAGGAGAGAGAGGGAGGAGAGGGAGGGAAAGGGGGAGGGAAAGGAAAAGGGAAGGGAGGGGTGAGGGAGGGGGAGGAATGGGGGAGGGAGGGAAAAGGGGAGGGGGAGGGCGGGGAGGGAGAAGGAGAGAAGGAGGGAGAGGAGGGAGGGAGAGGGAGGGAGGAAGGGAGAGGACAAGGAGGGAGAGGAATGGAGAGAGAGGAAGAGGGAGGGAGAGGGAGGGAGAAAGAAGGAGAGGGAGGAAAGAAAGGAAGAAAAGAAAAGAAGGAAGGAAGGAGGGAAGGGAGGAAGGAAGGAAGGAAGGAAGGAAAGAAGGGAGGGAGGGAGAAAGAAAGGAAGGAAAGAAGGAAGAGAGAGAGGAGGAAGAAGGAAGGAAGGAAGGGAGGGAGGAAGGGAGGGAGGAAGGGAGGGAGGAAGGGAGGGAGGAGGAAGAAGGAAGGAAGGAAGGGAGGGAGGGAGGGAGGGAGGAAGAAGGAAGGAAGGAAGGGAGGGAGGGAGGAAGAAGGGAGGGAGGAAGGGAGGGAGAAGGAAGGAAGGAAGGAAAAAGGAAGGAAGGAAGGAAGGAAGGAGGAAG